>NW_026782036.1:2077500-2208825 GCF_031769215.1 Ylistrum balloti
GTTTAGGTAGATTTTGATACCATATTGATTATAAAAGCCTCCGTTTTTGTCTCCAATCAAAAAGTAATTAAGAGGAAACAAAAAGTCCCAAGATGTTGGATTTTGGATCGCCAACTTATCTCAACATCGAAACGTTCTTGTTATTTGTTCAAGGGAACTGAAATTCATTTGAGTATCATATCAGGTTCAATCAAAAGAAGAAACAAGTCCTGTGAAGTTGATTTCCTTGAAGTCAATGTTGCATCAGAGTTTTGTGATTTCAATTGCCTCCTCATATGGTGGAGGTCTCGATCCGGAACTTGAAGACTGTGTCCGGAACGACAAGTTAGTACGGTAAGAATAGTTTGTATTAAAGGAGGCGACCGACTCACGGTCATCAACGGTCATCGTTTCGTCCAGATCGTCAATAGTGTCGATAGTGAAAATGGACATGGTGTCTGAGAAAGGCATGTCCGAAGATGGAGAACTAGGTTCCTGGACAACCGGACTATCCGGAACAACAGGGCTCACAGTTGCTGGTCCGTTCCGGCGTTTAGTACGTAACCTCCGTTTGTACCGTTTACTGTTAAAATTATGAAAGGAAAGAAATATGACAACTGCGTAAATCTTTCTGATAACACTAATATGTTACCATATATCGGCCATATTCTTACGTTCATATCAATCAAAATTGTGTCTGTTAACGAATTTTATATTTTTGTTTTCGATATTACTTCATTTTCGAAACACGGGTATAAAAATAGCAAAACAAGTTTGATAATTCTCGTTAAAACTTACAGAGATTATAAAATCGGGAATAGTTTATCGATATATCCAGTTGTCTTGATATATCATATCAATTAGTATAAATAAACAACCCTGTAATGTTATGACGTCATGTATGCTGCGCAAAGAAGTTGATATTTCGTTTCTATGACAACTAGAAACACATTTTTATGTTTTGAAAACCCCAAATTAATGATTTGGTAAAAAAAATATATATATATATATAATTGGTCAAATGATCAACACATTGGAAAGATCATTTAGCGTTGACTTATGTTAATGTTACTTTGTACCTTGTAATAATTTTATTAACTTACATGAATGGCGAGACGTTCAAGAACAACTGAAGGAAAACAGTGAGCTTGTCTGAAAGTGGAAAAAAATGAAATGATATGTTTAACATGCCAGAAGTAGATAGTCCCATTCCCTGGTAGCACAAAGAAAGGTAAGCCGCTTTCTGATGGCTATTTTTTTACAGTCGCCAAGTAGCGGGTTCTAGCAATAGTGTTCCCAATTATTCCGAAAAGAGAGTTTTCGGATACCCATTTGTCACATCAGCGTATTCTGATAGTATTGAAACGATAAACAACCAATAGCAATGCACTTGTTTACTTGACAAAATGACACCACACAATTGTTTTCCGAGTTGAGGAGCGAAATAGTACTTAGATTTTTAACAAAACCACCATTGTTTAACTTGTAAAGACTCACACAAAATTATCTTTTCCTAAGAGCAAAACCACACAATGTATGTCACATAGATGACATTTTCCCTAAGGAACATACCACACAATGTCACATTGATCACATTTTCTCTAAGGAACATACCTTACAATGTCATACTGATCACATTTTATCCTATTGTTTCAACTTTTGATTTAAACCAAATGAAGAAACCTTTGATATTAAGACACGCAATATTGATTGCCTTCAAGAAGAAGACACTTACCTGTGAATTTACCACCACTAATATTCTCGCTGCAGTTCCAGCGTACAAATGGGAAGTAGCATATCATCGACAGAGCGGCAAGACACAATGAGAAGATGAACTCCGGCCGTGGTTTGTTTACGATGAAAGGTGCCAAAGTCAGGTAGATCGATCCTAATGTCACTATGAAGGGGATGATGATATTGACCTGGAATATATATATCAAAAGGATTTACAGTCTAATGAGGCGATTGTATTAATGACAAAATTCCTAAAGCTTAAAAACCTGGTATATCTAAAACTCCAGAATTTCGATCATCAAAGTTCAGGGACAGAGCATTTTCCATAAAAGACTCAATTCGACCAATTTTAGATTTTCTTCAGTCGTCTCCTTGGTTTCAAAATTTAAGCCCTTATCAGTACTGAAGTGTCCTAGAAAGACGAAACAGATGTAGGATGCAATTTATTTCATTGTTTGTCTAATTCTGAAGTTGCATTTAAGGTTTCTTTTCAGACGTGTGTCTTTCGTACAATCTTTGACCCCGGGCAGCGCTCCAAAAATACTGTTATATAAACTATGTATGCAAAAATCCGTAGCTTTAATGCTTATAGGCGGAATAAATTCTTACCTTGTATGGTCTATCCAAATGAGGTTTTCGAATCCTCATTATGAGCAGACCACCCACGGCTAGACCATGGAATAACCAAACAGTAAACACCCAGAATCGCACCATCAGGGACACTTCCACCGCTAGGGCAATCACAATACCGCTCACCGCCTGTACAGACAAACTTAAATATTATTCATATTTCCACCGAAAGCTATGAATTTTATATTTGCTGCCAAATTTGAAATATGTGCATGACCTTTTCTGACAAGGTAGTTTTTTAATTGAAGAAAAACTTGTTCAGTAATAACTTTAATAACACATACAAATTGATACAAATTTAATAAAATATCAAATTATTTTGATAAAAAATAGGTCAAATAATGGAAAATGATAAAATATTAAAATGCTTTAGAGTTGCTTTATTATCCAAGAGTCTTCAATTATGACAGGGGACATATTTTATTCAATGCATAAAAACTAATTTTGATTGATATTTCGTTGCTTATAATTTATAAAATATGACCACATTGACAAATATCTATTTTGCGAAAACCGTATTTGCAAATCTTGTTAAATCTTCATATTATTTTCGTGCAACCCAGGAAATATAACATGGCAAAACGATGGCAGACTTATAATTGTCTTAGATGACCCTGTTAAAGTATCTCAGTATATTTCTGATGCATCATTTTGCATTATACTTATAAATGAGAGTTTTAAAACTGACTATTTTTATAAAATCATATCCTGGTGTGTTTATCAAATTAGCAATTAAGTTTATCATTTAGATATGATACATGTGGGTCTGTTTTGCTCGTAGAAATGTGTGAATTAGTTTTCGTTGTGAGTGTGAACGAATGAGAGCCCTCTTGCAAGAAGACATACTTTGTGAGGATACTGAACCTAGTGTCTCAACCCTGGCATTAATTCCGCTACATTGAATTAATACTTACACGAATGATGATGGCAGGAAGTGGCGCCTTTGTTTTTATGTGAACGTATGACAAAACATCTGGTATATAGCCATCATGAACGGAGAACTGTGATAGTCTGTAAATATCACCAAACATACTATTAAACTACAATAACATAACAAAATTTATTTGGTCAATGAATCCAGTGGTTTCGTCGTCCTTAATTTGCCACCTAACATGATTATCTCCCTTCCTTAGTGTCCTTGTGTAAATGACTTCTTCGCGATAAAAATGACATTTATTTTGTAAACGTTTGCCAAATCTAAGATAAAGAAAATTTTTTATCTTTATGAAGTACTGATAGAAAATACCCATTTTTCATTCCAAGCTGCACTAAGATACCTCACCTGCCTGAAGACAAAAATGTGTTATTGGCGTTTCCAAGAGCCACCATTGCAACACCAATAGGAATAATGAACGCTGCTTTTCCAAGAGCTTTTCGGCCCCATAACTGAAAAGAAAACAGAGATCATTGGCAACGTTAATTATTCAAATTATTTCATACTAATATTGAGAAATGATACATAATTTCAAACCACTATCAATATTATAAAAATACGTACTTTGTAAAATCGAATAATTTCTTTTTGATTTGTACTATGTTGAATAATTGTACTAAGGGAATATTACATGTACTTACAACACCAAAAGAATGAGCTCCCGACATTTCCTCCTCCGTAAGCACAGTGAAGTATGACATCACAGAGAGTAGGTAAATGAGCATAACGGTGGGTATGACGATTTTCACCAGTCTTGGAAGGTTTCTGTGAGAAACAAATACAATTAGAATTGCACGGATATTCATGGTTTCTTGACCACAGCAAATCCTCCATAAGCCAGTCACATTAATCCCTAGTAGGTTGCTATTTACAAATGTTGGATTTTACATGTTATCATGTATTCTTTCAATTTGAAGGTTTTCATATGGATTTTAATAAACAGTGACTGGATTAAGAGGACCTGCTGTATTTCATTAACCATATAGCTGGAAACAAGTGTTTACCGACAAAGGTAGGAAATAGTCGATCTACACTGTTTTTGATCCTGCTATATGACAGATGTGGAGGGCCCTACCTTTCACGAAAACCCGATTCCAAAACGGCCGTATGTCTTTTAAAACACGTATAATAATACAATACAAGTCCAATATAAAAATGTGGACACGTCACGCCGCATTCTCGAAAGCTGTGGGCTTGAAAATGAATGTGAGGGATTCCGTGATACTCACTTCGGGGGTTTTCTGACAGCAGCTGTGACGTTGGGTACATAGGCCCTGAAAACACACAAAGATTGACTTATCTAAGGCTCCTGTCATATGATTCGCCGTTACTAGGCAAACAGACAGAGGGGGAAGAGGGGTGAAGTAAAACTCAGACCTACCAGCCGCCGTATGCCCACAGACAATTGTAGATCCCAATGATGATCTTGCTATGGTCGGTTTCCGTGTTTTCGAATCCTTCCTGTAAACCAGCTGTTTCCCCTGTAGAAAATGCGGAGATAGTTACGTAGCTGTATATCATTTCCATACACGCACCCAAACAATGTAATCGATTTCAAAGAAAACAACCGATTCCTCGAATAACGCATATAATTGATAAATTGAAGTAGAATAATTTAAAAAAACGGATACAGAATTAACAGTTAAACTTTCTTTGGGTAACCCATCAAACACTTGTTGTTAATATCTTATTAGTTCCGTTGTTCTCGTTACATTCAGAAATAAACTGCCATTTTGAAAATTTAAGCAAAGTAAGTTAAGAAAATTGGCGGATACCATAAATATGAAAAATAAAGATCTCAAAAAGAACAAAGAAATTAAAATGGCGTAGCCGTTCTTGACATCTCATTTCAGATCTTCTTGGAGAATTATTCACCATAGTTTTAAGTCAATTACAATAGCATACCTTCTCCCAAATTGTATATGCCAGTAACGATGATAATGCCTATGGTGACGACCTTGCCGAGATTTGCTAGTGACTGGATTTGCCGGGCCAAACGGAGGCTGTAGGTGTTTAGGATGGCTAAACTCACTGAAACACATATGCCAAATCATTTAGTGAGCTTTCAACGTTAAAAAGAAATATTATTACTGTATTTAACGGTATGTAATACCTACAACAGGACACACATATGAATTACTTACATATAATGGTTACCGTCAACATTTGTTCCAGCAATTTCGGCGGGCCACAGTTGTCAACGATGGCGTCTGCTATGTAGTGAGAAAATGCTAGGGCGAACACGGCGGTAGTGATGGGCTCGGCTACAGCAATCCTCATCCATGTGTAGACGAAGGATGGCATTGGCCCAAACGCTTTGTGAATGTATCCGTACTCACATCCGTCCCGCTTCACAAAGATTTGCATCTCAGCAAAGCACAAGGCAGCTGTCAATATAGCGAAAAGATCATTTAACAATAAGATTAGTGTTTCCATAAAATATCTCTTTTCTTTCTCTGACATTTTTCAAAACTTATTCCTTTACTTATTATGTGCAAATTGTTACTTTTAACTGTGCGTGTGTGTGTGTTTTTTCAGTTTGTTTGATTTTTTTTTTTTGTGGGGGTGTTAATCTATTTCCGCTTAAAATTGCTTTTCATAACAAAACACAATTATCTTTATTATGTATAAATGACAAAATAGTGTATCCAGCGTAAATATGTTATGTCAGCATAATCACAGTTTGGAACGACCAAAACGTTTTCAAAAATAAAACTGACAAAATTATACAGTAGCGTGTTTTAGTTATCAGAATAAATACCTCCAAACGCATTCATCACCATACTTAAAAACAAATACTGGATCAATATAACAAGAAATTTTTTATTAAATTAACCTTCAAATTTCACTGTTACCTAGATCATAAAGAATTGTTTATCGAAGGGAAAAAAAGGAAAAAACGGAACATCGTGACCCGATTCGACGTAATCTGTTTTACCTTTTAACCAACAGTCCTCGTTGACGGAGGAATTACTCACGACACGTTTGGATTTAGAATACCGTGTGTCGCAATGTCAAATTAATGTGTTTGTTTAAGGTGTTGTCCTATCTTATATAGAAGCATATTTGATTTTGTCAAAGTCATCACTCATTTTAAAGGACATCAAAGTTCTTAAGGTTTTATTATCGCGGTGTTAAGGCGAGGAATGAGGAAATCATAAGCAATGCAGAATTATTTTGCTTCATCTTAATTGTCGTTAAATTGTTTGTCAGGTATATATTTCCGTCTTTTTAAGCAGTTAAAGTTGCCAAGTTTAACAAAGATGAAACTATTAAAGATAGTAGAGACGAAAATATTTATAATTTTTGAGTAAAAGAAAACCTAAAGAAGTCAATGACATGATATCTGTACAAGCACAGCAAGTAAACTTGGTAATCTTTATTGTATATTTCGACAAAAATCAGGAATTAATACACACTGACAAACAGTTACTGTAGAATTATTAGTTTTCGTTGGAGATCTTTTTTTAATTCATGGATGCTCTAAATCCGTGAATTTATGTGTTCACGAAATGCTAAACAGATAAAAGTTGACATGGATTAAAGCGCTAGTGAATTTCGTGAACAAAGTTTATCCACGAAATCTAGTGCAAACGAAAAGCTATGTATTGAGAAAACCATGAAATTTGAGGCCGATGAAATCATACGAGTTTACAGTATATGTTATCCAAATAAAAGACAATTAAATGGAAACATTATTGCGTGTCTAAACTTTATAGATTTAATTGTCGTCTCCATGTTTGCTTCATAATTGTCCTGTTGTGTCATCCTATGTGGCGATGTCAGAAAAATCTTGTAAGATAAATGTGAAATAGAACAATGGTGACGTCATAAACAAATAGCATTTTTTATGAAATCAAATGAATTTGTTATAGGAAAATTAATCTCAATGTTTTTTTTCTAGATTTTCGGAATTATGAATTGTACAATAAATAGAATCTTACAGTCGTGTCCATGTAAATTATCAAACAATTTGATGTCATGGACCAATACCATATCAAATTTCGCTGGAGGATTACTTTGCCCAAATTATACAGTAAACCATCAGCAAATACGAAACGAGGCACTCTTGTGCGATCTAAGAAACACTAACTAAACACAAATAATGCAGGTAATTTTTCAAAAGACACATCAACATAGCATTTGATATAAGCTACATATCAAAGGGCTTTTGACAGCTCGAACAAAAACGAAAAAAGTGTTGTTTTGGACTAGAAGTAATTACAACATCTTTATTCATTACACTTTTATAAGATACGCAAAACATGTGTGTCTTGAAAAATGTGTCGTCACTAATAAAACAATTATATCCTAAATTATAGTAGAATGCTATCTTTGGCTGCAATGATTCCAATGAGAACAGGGAACAATTAGTTTTATACTTTAAATCTTTTTAGAAAGTCATACTCCTCATATATCACGACACATTTTCAATTCATTATATAAAAATGATCATGAAAAGTCTGTTACAGGTTGTTCAATACATGATTAAAAATCGAAATGTGCGATTGTACAAGTATTGTGTGATTGAAAGAACATAAACTAAAACAGTGTTTGTTTTAGTTGCCAATGCATTTATCAAGCCTTAAGTATGGAATCGATCTTGTGTTTCACCTTGAAATTTCTGCGTTACCAAGACCAAAATGGATTATCTACAGATGAAAAAAAAGCAGAAACTTGACATGGTTTGGTATAATCCCCTAATTTTACCTTTTCACTAAAGCTCCTGGTCGACATAGGAATTGTTCACGACACGTTTGGTTTTAGAACACTGTGTGTCGCAATGTCAAATTAACGTGTTTGTTTAAGGTGTTGTGTTATCTTTATAGAAACATATTTGGTTTTAAAACTGACAACTGCTCGGTTTTAAGGACTTACTGTATTTTGAGATCCATTAAAAATAAAGTAGAAACCGATGACGACATGATAAGAAAAAAACTAAATTTACATTGAACTAGATAAAACGAACCGGAAAATGCTATATAGTGTAAAGAAGATTTAACACTTGGGAGAATGTTTCTTTCTTGTAGTCTTAATTTCTTGTACGTGGTATTGAGTTTAATTTTGCAGTCTTATCGCTTACATGGTAGAGGTTTTATTCCAGCAGTCATGACAGCATTTAAGGTACATAGGAGATAAAAAGTCAGAAGAAAGCCGAAAAGAATGGAAAACAAAACACAAATTTTGAAATAGATATATTAAGAATTTATCAGATATTGAGAGTCGTTCGAAGTAATCTTTATTACATATGCAAATAACTTTCTGATTAAAATATACTCTGGCTGCAATTATTATGGAAAATACATACCTATCTTCCATTTGAAAATCAAATAGAATTTGAACCAATTTTAAACAATTTATTTATCAACTGTATTTGGTAATTTCAGGTATGATTTTAAAAGCCATATCTTCTAGACTTTTGGTCAAATGACTACATCGTGAAATCATTGGTGAAGTGATCCAATTTTGGTTTATATGCGACATTCCATCATTATAAGAATATTGTTGTTTTTAATGCTACAGAAGAAGGCAGTTTTGGTTAAACTATATCATTTAACAAAAATTCGAAAGTTGTCCAACTAATACTAATTACCCTTGATGGTCCGGGTGGATGAGCGCGACGGGTTTTACTGTGAAATAGGAAACATGAGTATCCTGAAAAAAACTCAGTGGTCGGGCAGACGACCCCTCACCTTTTCATGCCTTCTATATCGATAGTTTGTTTATTTAGAAGCAACGTCATATATACGTAGAATATTCTGTACAAAATTGACGTACTTTCAAATAAGATCCTGTGAATCTGATATCTAGTGATATGTTTTTGTGTAAAGTGATAAAGAAGACTGTTATAAGTAATTTATCTACGATAAAAAAAATAACTTTTTAATAACCAATCCTCATGGAAAGTTTTCCACATTTTGTTAAACAGTAAATCGTTATACCAACAGAACATCGTAATTGTCTCTGAATCAATTTAGTGACGTACCCATGGTAGTGAATATTCCACACAATGCCCATATCACCAAGTTAAGTCCTACAGACCCCGCCGCCTCTGTCACGCCCTTAGGTGAGGTAAAAATCCCGGGACCTACAGAAAGATATAAGTATATTTATAGAAACAAAACATACAATTCAAATTTCAACAAAAATTAAATTACCACAGCATTCGACATGTAAACTAAATTACTTAACGATGATTAGAGAAGAAAACAAATGGATCAAAACAATGACATAACAAAACAATGAAGATGATATAAAATCGTCTTCATTTAGACTATACAACATCTGGGGCTATACAGTTATAGGATTTTCCATTCAAATTATCATTATGAAAATCAAACTTAATATAACAAAATTCATATCAATTTGCACTCATTGCACAATGATAAATTCACGTAATAACTGTCAAAGACAACAAACAAAAATTTAAAACAAACAAGTGATACTGAGTCATTTATTCCTAATATTTGTTGATAAAGAAATACGTAAATATGTGCTAGTATCAATGCAATTTTTGTACTGACGTCATAAACCGAAGTTGACATGTGATAATGATGTTCATGTCCGGACATGATTTCATTATCCTGGTAAGGAAATATTATCAAAAAAGTTAATTTAAAAGAAAATGATATGCCATTAATTATAAAAATGAACTTGACATTCTCCTAAAAGGACCTCTTTCAGGTAAAATAGAATTTTGCAAAGCCACCAAATTAGATAAAAGTGGGTGACTACCCAGGAAATAGGATTGAAGAATTCAAAATGTCCATAGGGCATGTGCTACGACCTATATAGCGTCGTAACAATAGTGTCAAACTGATCCTTGCTAATCAAACAGTATACGTAATGTACACTGTGGTTTTAATACTTTTTCAATGAAAAACAGAACCCTGTCATACTCCTATGGTTATGACATTAAATGGGCTGTAATACAGGCCTTATGGACCTTTTGCATTTTTAAATCCTTATGTATGGACAACAAAAAACTTCATTGGAAGATAAAGCTGGGAATTCCATGTTTACTTAAATTCATTCTATTCTTTTATAAAATTGCTTTTTGATTTAAAGACATCATCAGTATCAAACTCAAATGATATAACTCGATTATGCTTTATTCACGTGTGTATGTGCTGTTGAATGAAGTAAGGTAAGTATTGTGTAATGTCGTTGCCGTCACTAAACAGTTGTTCCTGTAGGCCTCACGATATCTCCATTTCTCTATTTAAACAATGACAATTTTTATGGAATTTGCTTTATCGAATATCATATGATGTCAATATTGACATTTTGATAGTGTGCCTTGCTTTGGCTGTGTTATATATCTCCGCTATTTTGAGAAAACATAGGATTGACAATATTTCCGCAACGTTCCCTTCATGTAGAAACAAATTTAATGAACTAAAGAATGCTACATTACCTCGCAAAGAGAGAATAGATAAGTTGCCTTACTACATTGAATAACAGTTGTACAACATAATGATGAAAAAATTGAAAAAAGCGACCTGTGAACATTTTTATAACGGTGGGACAGTTTGCACCTACTATCTCTTTGTGGGTCGTGACACTTGTAGTATCTTAAAAGCTTATCATCAAAATACTAGAAAGATATGACATTATCCTATTGTCTTTATTCTGGACAAAGATCACAGGTCATATGACAACAAAAACAAAGGAAACCATGTGATCAAGTGTTAATATTTTCCCACGTAAAACATATCTGATAGATAAGTGCACTATATTGAAATATATACTGACTATTGACAAATGTGTAATAGGTAACCGATTGATTAGGACATATATATCAACATGTTAACATTCTAAACCAGAAAAAAATAATAAAATGATATATATATGTATTATATATATAAATTGTTGAATATATATGTTATAATGTATAATTAGTAATATTCGCGGGAAATTTGATTTCGCTCCTTTCGCAATCATTACAGACAGCACGAAATTAAATACTTCGCAAACATTTTAACCGTGGTTCAAATCTTGAGAAAATCTATGTTCAATGCCTCTATACCAAGCTCAATGCGAGAACTTTAATCAAGTGAAATTGCCAAATTCGAGACGAAATCACGAAATATCAGTCCCGCAAAATTAAACAACTATATATAATAGCTTTTGGTGGTTCGAATATTTAGAGTTTCTTCCAACATTTTGAAGCAAGACGGACAAGAAATCTTTAATTCCTTTTATGATTTGTTCACGATTTTATTCCATGCTTCATAGCAATTATGAGAACCTGGGAATCTCTGTATTTAAAATGATAAATATAACCACTACAAGGTGTAAAGCGATATTGAAGAAAATCCTCCAGTTGTATTGTTTGTGTCCTTCACTCACCAATAACTGTTTGCATGATGAGCGAGCCGCCAAAGAGGATGCCGACCTCTTTTGATCGGTTACTCTTTTTCTTTGGTTGTTTAGTTTCCTCGCGGTATACACCACGTGACTGTGTCGTCACCCATACTGATACGTCATAGAGGTCCGTCTGACCGGATGTATGTTTCCCGTGCCCGCTGTTGTTGAAACGCTTTCTCGCTGTAACAAACAGTATTCAAGCAAGAGTTTTAGTAATATCAAAGTCAGTTTTTCTTTCTTTATTTTTAAGTCTGGTTTGTAATTCATTCAACAAATTTAAACAAGAAGACACACACAAAGAAAATACCGACATTTAAACAGAATCTAAATCCAAATTCAAACCTAAATTTGATAAAACTAGCGCAAAACACGATAAAGAGAAATATTTACATGGGAACTTCTAAAAAAGTTAAAAGAGAATAACGTCAAGTGTTGCAAAAGAATAAACGTCTATTGCTTGCTCAACGACCCGCAATGTAGTTCTTGGTCAATCCAGATATGTAATATGAAGTTCCCAAAGTGAGAACACGGTAGACAAAAATTGAGCCACTAAGCATATTAATCGCATATTGTGCTATTAAAATAATAATTTCTAATGAGATGGTCATAAAGATGTTAATATCTATCTCCTCATTAAACAGTCAGGATACTGAAATATACACACGTGGTCATGTCTATTACAATGAATTGTTTTGGCGACATGCGAGGGAACTTCACGTGTTTGTCGTACGCAAACAAGAAGATAGCCAGATAAGAGCCGCGTTTTATGAATAAAACTACAAACTTATACAGAGACTTTGACTTGATGCCCGTGGTTATGCTCCCATACCAGTCAATAAACGTTATATTCAAATGCTAATTTTCTAAACAATGAGAAAAATATTGTTGCACTCGTTCGATCTATTTATAAAGCTCCATATTAAAATCAATTACAATTTGACAATTCATACAATAGAAATGTTTAAATATACGTTATGACGATTTAATTTTTGGGAAAAAGACAAAAAATCTCATGATTGATTTTGATTTGTGGTACAATCATTTAACGTTATATGTCCAGTGGAGACAAGACGTGATACTGGATTAAGTAATAACCACATCTCAATACACACACACACACACACACACACACACACACACACACACACATATATATATATATATATATATATATATATATATTAAGGCGTTATGCTGTTTTTTAGTTGTTCAAGTACAAGTAACTTTAACTATATAAAATGACATCCATGCTCACAAATAGAATACCCTTTAGCGCGGTAACACATTTATCATTTTCCAGTAAAGGTCAGTGCAGTATACATGTTTGTTTCGAGTGGTTCTCAGATAACGTTTTGAGTTTTGCGAAGCATACAGTAAACCTCATAGTTCTTCTGTTATCTTTTATCATTTTAAATAAGTTTTGATAATGTTGTTGGAAATGGTAGCACGTGGGTTTGGGGATTTTCCATCACGCCCCGATAAATTACATCCGGTGTATGTTCTTCATTAAAAAAAAACGATTGTTCACATGTACTTTAAACGTTAAAGTTCTTAATATGAAAGGTAAAATTGAAGCCCTCTTGTATTTTATTATTATAATAGTCAGTACAAGCACGGCTATTGACTTTTTGCTTTAAAATGAGCATAACACAAACTGCTGTGTCCTTATCAGGTATGCATGTGTTGTCTTTTCTCTTTCAACATAAAGACCTTTGTAATACAGGTAAAAAGTACATTCACACTGAATATGAACGTACCGGAACAATACATTGCTTACAAAAATATGGATATGCTTATCGAAGGATTCTTATGAGCGCATTATGTAAAAAAAATAATGATGCTATATAAATCTACTTTTTCATATTTATCTGAAAACGTTTGCCTGTCCTTATAACAAGTGATTAAATTGACCTATCTGTTCCCCATTTGATCAATTTTATTTCACTTTTGTTATCGATTTACTTAATGCCTGTTTAAATCCTGCTAAGTATCATATCCTATCTAAAACGTTATTGAGAATGCAACATTTGTTTTTCAAATATTATTATTACGTTCTAGACTTTTTGATAGGGAGTTGTTTTTTCTTAATCACACACCTCTCATCCCCGCCCTCCAATATAAGTTAATGAATCGATAAATGAATAGATAAATAGATGTAAGTTGACATCACCGTCATCATTAACATAATCGGATTATGTTATATACTAAACTTGTCTTGGAAGAAGTTTTCCCAGTTCTTTCAATCCCTTGTTAAAGAACCTTAAACAATATCTCGTGACATCCTGATTAATCAATATATCGTATATTTCCGGTATATGTGTTATTCTGCTGATCCTGAAAAAATAGTGTCAAGTCAGAGTGAAAAGTGGCTAATTATTTTGATGTCTTATCTTAAGATACTCTAATTACTCGAAAGTAAGAAACAGTTTTTAAATAGTGTAGAAATGCAGGATTATTTATTTAAGAAATTACAGGCTTATTTTCATGATAGACTTTTTTCTTTTGGTCATTTACTGTACATTGAAGATGCGCTACATGATTGTCCTCTCGCAGCTCAATTCATTAGCACACTGACCTACATATCAAAGGTATTTTTTCTCAAAATAATACGTACCATCCAAGTTCTACTTACAGTCAGTTATTTCTAATGGTTCTTTAGTCACATCTTTTGTGCTTCTACTTTCATTTCATTTAAGGAAACATCAATCTAAGAAGATCATGTCTACAAAGCCGCTACTTGAAAATTTGACAAAGGTGGGCACAAAACAAAAATACATTAGGAAACTGAAACGTGAATAAGACCTTGGGAAAGGAAAACAATATTTTTCACCTTCATCAAAACCTTGCAAATCAAAATAAATCAATGTGCAGTTCTAAAATCAAGAAGTGCCATAAAACCCTCTCATATTTAGAAGTAGAAGTATCGAATAAATCTAATAAAGTAAGTACGAAAATATATTTTTCTGTAACCTTCATCAATCGGAGACCAATACACACAAGACAATACGATTTTTCGCAATGAGATAATAATGACTTTGGGAATGGTCTATCATTTTTATCAATCGGTGACAACTACAGTGGGAACATATCTAACAGTTGATCTCACCTGATAGAGCTACTATAGTTATTATGATTGAGGCTATTACGATGTAGACATACTTAATCTTTGTAGTATTACTTGGAGAGAAATCCTGGTCGTTTGCCCCTTGTGCTTTATCAGAAAACCCTTGTTTCCTATGTTGCTGATTTTTGTTTAAGTCTGAGCTTCAATTATGTTTCTGTTGGTGTGTTGGTATTTTCACTGTTGTTTCAAAAGTCGATACAAAATGATTGCCTCTTTGCCATTTTGAGATGCAAAAGAAGTTTTTACTCTTGATATTATGAAGAATTAAGGAAAACAATCGATGGAACATTTCTGGTCTTCATACTACCAGTATCGGCGTTGTTGTTAAGGATAAAAAATAGCATGTTACGCTTTCATCAAAAACTGTGCATATTTTAACCTAATTAATATGAAATACGATATTGACCACTAACTAAGTAGATAATCTTAAATAATATTGAAATAGCGCTTTCAATGAATTGATAAAGCAAAATTCATTTGAAAAGTCAATTCTTCATGATGTAACTCCTGTCAAAAGAGACAATAATTTATTTTTAGAAGCTATATACAGTTTCTGTAACGCCTTGATTCCATCATTTATTAATCACCTCCTTAAGCTCTAATGAAAGTACTAGTATGAAACATGTATATCTTACCTGCATATCGGCTCATTGTTCAGCTTGTCTTCTCAGTCGGATAATCTTAATAATAATGATTCGCGGTAAGCACGTGACTGAAGTAGTAGATCTGGCCCGACGCTGTTATCGCTAGTCGGGGCCGATCTGTTTATCTTTATCTCAAGTCATCGGGACATTTTCGCCAAACTTAGACAACACATTGACAAATTTAGAAACAATTCATGTCTGATAATTATAGAATTAAATATAAAAAGTACGAAAGAAAAGTTCTAACGATTTTTTTTGAAGATAATTTTAATGTTTTAAAAATTATATAATAATGTCTTGTAATGCTGTGTTTATTGGTTATCCAGGTGAATCCCCGTATCTGTCCTTCCATATCAATATTGCTGTTATCTCTTCAGCCAAAGGTAAGGAAATATGAAGATACCGCTGGGAGATAATATAGTTTTGTGTTCTCAATATTGTTTACAGTCATTCTGCGAAGTTGTATTTACGAGTGATATACTGGCACTTTAATGGCTAATATATATATTCTAGTTTGTGACGAATTTCATAAATACCATATGAAAAGGACACAAATGCAAAACAAAAAACAAAAAAACAAAAAACAAAACAAAACAAAAAACACACACAAAAAAAAAACAAAACAAACAAACGAACAAAAACATAAACAACAAAAACAAATTTGCATAATTTTAATTTCTTCGGTAACGTCTATTATAGCGGCTTTTGGTAATAACACATGTGTGTATAAGCAGAAATATAGGAAATGGGTGTAATTACACTGCAAACAGAGAAGTTGTATGACAAAAAAGGCAACACTACTTTGTTGTAATTAATTAACTGTTCCCTTCGTAAACCTCTATGAATGAAGTAATCCACTAGATCAGATAAAACTGCTGTTTTGCTTATTTGCCTGGTTTGATTTGACGAAAAAGGACAATGGAGGTTAATCTTAAGTGTAGCACCAAAAGCAACGAGTTTAACTACCGTATGCGAGATAAACGGTTTGGCAGCTTCGTCATATTGAATTCGGAAACTGACGGATATTTCGAGGACAGAAGTCGGTCAAATGATGGTTCAGGACCAGCAAGTTTGACGACCGTTTTAGAGGTTCACTCATGAGTTGACCAAGAACTTCCAAAATATTTTCAGTTGGAAATAAGTTTGGTGATGTCGATAGCAAAGAAATAAATCTAGCGCATTTCGATATATCTAGAAAACTACAATTTTTTAATTCACCAATATTTCAGTAATGGAAATGAACATCATGTTAAGAAGTTTCAGAGTAAATGATCTGTTTTTACAATTATCGAATAAGGTGGATATTTATTGCTTGACATTATGATTTCATCAAGACATGTTCATTTCCTTGTGCAATAGGAAGTTGGACACTTCTTATTATGACAACCGTAAATGCTTGGTGTTTGTTAGTATGACTGGTGGTTCCATTGATTTTACTTTTCTCTCATTTGGGAACGTGACATTGCTTCAAGCAATGAATTGTACTTTTTCGTTAGTTTCTTTTGTTCATATTTTGACGTAGATTGATGGAATTTAAGTTTAAATTCAGCTTATGTTGATATGTGGTTATTTTGTTTGATATTTCATCTACTGTATCAATGTTAATGAAATTCAGTCTGCAAAAGATTGAATTATTTCTAAGAATGCTCTATTTCTACCAGGGATTTTCAAACTATTCATTTTTGTTTTTAAGATGATCTTATTAATCCGTATGTACATTTATTAAACGTCATTAATCACCGTTTCTATGTTGTATTTTCTTAGTAGAATATCGGCGTATTTTGATATAAGAATCTAGGTCGTGATTTATGTTTTATTCTTTTCCAATATATGCTTCACATCGAGACATTAACCAACAATAAAAATCTGTGCTATTGCATGTTTACTTCCAGTAGTATATTCATTTTGAAACAAAATACTACACCGTTTGCTATTTTGAAGAGGATTTTTATTTTTAAAGGATGAAATATAATCACTATAATAGATAGCGAGAAAGAAATACATTATTGAAAGTTTTTTTGTCCAAGCATTTGTTAATACCCGAAAAATAGTCCTTCAAAAATGTCGGGACTTGTACATATCCCAATAACATTTTGATTATTATTCCAATGCATTCTGATTCCTCTCCGTCGCCTCCAAGGTTTGAAAATTTAGACTTTTAGCATCACTGTCCATGAAGATCGAAACAACTGCATGATTTGGTTTAAGTTGGTTTTTGCTCTAGAATAGAACACATACTTTATATCAATAAGGGTTACTCTGTTGTCTTTTGTACAAACCTTTACATTTATGACCACAGTTTAATGCAAAAGTCAATAAAATGGGCTTTTATTTCAATCCAATGAATCATCTTCTTACGAAACAGTAGCAGATTAAGGGAATAGACATGACAATAGCTCTGAATTCATAATAATTGTCTTCATAATCAGATAAGTCAAGGCTGATGAAGAAATCCGACGCTCAGTAAATATTGACTTCTCCAAATTGCTGATACTGAATAAACAACGTAGTGATACGGACAGGTAGGGTGATACACTACATACGCACAGACAAGTTAGATAACAAGGATATTTATGATATTTGATATGGAATTTGAATTATTTCTAATTGTTTGAAATTGTCTAGGTAGATATACATTAACATGCGTGGAATAATTGTTACGTCATAATAGTAAATAAATGAGTTATAGTAACAGATTAGATAAGGATAACAGATTGATTCATAGAATATTAATAAACTATTAGGGCATGCTTTCATTTCTGATTAACTCAATAATTATTAAATAATTAACAAAATCTTTGCGAATTTTATTTATTTATTTTATTTTTTTTTTTTTGTGTGTAATTAGCACAATGATGAACTCACGCTATCAGTAATTATTGCTATATGTAAACGACAATTAGCGCTTATATATTTGCTGCGCGAAAAACGCTAAATAAAATCATCACTGAAATAACTATGATTACGCAACTAAATTAACAACAAGAATCAAGAAAATAGGAACAACAAAATCGGAAATGAAATAAAAAGTAATGTACAAAAAGAACAAAAACATGTTTCGGAAGAGCATCTACTGCTTCATTAACAACGACAGACATGTAATTCTAATGCCAAATTATTGTGTTATCTGTCTCCGTATCCGATATCCAGTTCACATGTGTATGTGGCTATACAGGAAAACATGTATTTGACCGATTTTTGGTTCAGATAGGTCAGAAACAAGATCCCGTAATTATAAAATAAACAAAGGATGCCCCACCCGTACGTTTTGACTCCTAAATCCAGGTAAATACTGTTTGTTTTAGAATCAGCTTATCAAAATTTCTAAATACACACACTACTTATTTACAAGACCGGTCATTAGTACTGACACAAAGGGAAAATTTGATAAAGAAATAGAAAGTAAAATTCTGTCTTGATACTAATATCTGTCTGGCGTACGAGGTCACTGTCGGGTCAGTTCACTAGTCGTCTTCTGATTGGTTTTTCAAGACACACAACCATAAAACTGGATAAGTCGCTAGTCAACATGGGCGAGTAGTATGTTTATATAGTCATGATATGGACACCCACTCAATATACTTTGAAATGAAATTATCTGTCAAGACAAAAAGGAAGATTGATACTAATATGTATTTTTCACTATCCATTCAAGTAAGGATGACGTTTAAGATTTACAATACTATTATACGAACAAAATAATACTTTTCATATCTTGGCCTGATTATCCAAGATAAAATATATGAATATCAAATTATATTGTATTTTGAACTAAAATAATCTGCATTATTCAATTTTTGTTAAGGAAAAAATGAAACATGCTACAATGTGCATTTTGCCCTGTTATCATCAAAACTGAATATGAAATAAGATGCAGTTGGAAAGTCGGTGTCTTGGTTGTATTTATCGAATAAGTAAACGCAGAATTGACATCTAAGTTGCATATGATAAAGATGTCCTCTATTAGTGATCATTATTTCATTTACCTATCGATCTTTATAGCTCAAATCATTATAAGAATTTGAAGATCGTAAAGATTGTGCATAAGACACACGAGTGAATAGCATTTTTCATTAAAAAATAGAATAAGATACATAAGGGAAAACAATGAATTAAACTGTTATACAGCTGTTTCGTCCTTCTAGGGCTCGTCAGTGATGCTAGGGGCTTCAGAAGCCTGAAAGTCGACTAAATAAAACCAAATGATCGAACGAATAGTCAAAATCTGAAATGGAAGGTGCACTAGCCCCATAATTTGACAATTTTAGAATAATGCCAAGTTCATGCATATTTTGTGAACCGTGCCACTATTCGAATGAAATAAAACGTGGGATGAAGGTTACGGCGAATCATGAGGACCATCATTAATGTCTACCACTGTAATTTAAAAGATTGTACAAAAGACTGAAATATCTTTTCACCATTATCTGTCTTGACAACGAATAGTATGTGGTTTAGTAAGGTTATCAGATATGATTCAATATATACTGCACAAATATTATGAATGCAATCCTTCTGAAATTTATGAATGAAGCAGTATTGGCTTCGTTCCTCTCACTGTAGCTTACATTTTTAAAAACATCCCTCGCTGGAGCCACTGTTACATGCAAAAATGCTAATTTTGTGTATCTGATAAATCCAAAATGTACATAAACTAAATTTTGTTTTCAGTCCTGATGACGTGAAGGTGATTATCATTTCAACAAGTCAGAAAGGCAATTGGAAGGGGTGAGTGGGGAACTAAAGCCAAATACCAGTAATTAAATGATATATACAAGTAAATGAACTGTAGGGTTTAAAAATGATTCAGCATTGTTATAATGAAATCGGTGGAATTATGAAAAGCTATCCCTTGTTTAATAATAAAATGAATAAACATGTAGCAATAACACTGACACCCCTGAAAATAGCACAATTGATTGTATTATCATGTGTTACGGAATAGTAAGAATCTCCTGCTTTATCAGCGACATCAGTCAAATTTAAGTATATCCAAGTAAGTAATGTCACTTTTGTCAACTGAGAACAACATTCAAAACAAGGGATCAATTCAAACTTCAACTTCAAATAATCGAGTACAGTTCTAACTTCATATCACACAAATAAGGAGAAGTGTGATTTTCTTTTGCTAAAAGAAAAATATTGTTTATCAATGTAGTTGTTTACGTCTGTTATTACATAATAAAATCTTAAACCTTTGTCCCCAATTGATAAACTACTTAAGATGGTACATGCTGATAAAAAAATAGTACAAAGACGGATGCAGTGGTTTGATTACAGACACTACATTTGCTAAGCGTCACCAATCATTCGACCTCTTGAGGACCTAGTTCATGACTGACGATGGCTGTTGCACTGTTGAACTTGACCTTTGTCTATGACGTCAAAATGTAAAGATCTTTGGATGTGCACCAACAAGAAGGCATATTGCCCTCAATATATTATCATATGGGTTAACTTTAAAATGCATAGCTTGCACACATAGAAAATATTATCAGAGACTGTACTCATTGCAAAATGTGATTCATAATCATTAGCTATTTTGTGAATAACCTCCGTTAATACTATTCATAAAATAAAGGAGTATAATAAATTTGTTCATTAATTGATCTGTTAGGAGAATAAGCATATTTGGAGTACGTGTTGTACCTCTGTAACATAATTCGTGTGACGTGCACACCCTTCAAACTGATATGGTTTTTCATATGTGTATATTTGTGACACAAGCTTTTGAATCTTTCTGTTGTTCAATTGCGTGATTCGAGTTGATGACTTTTTCTAAATTTTTAAAGTTTAAAGAAACGTCCTTGTTACTGTTCATAAATTTGGAAATAGTGGACTTAAGGAGGCGTATGTGTACTTTGCTGTAAAATTTCACATACGTAATAACTAAATTTAAGATGATGATGATGATGATGATGATGATGATGATGATGATGATGATGATGATGATGATTTTGAAATTTTTTCCATCACATAATATTTTATTTTACTAACTCCTCTCATAGGTTTCAAAATTCATACATTTCACATCGCTGAGGGAATGATGAAACAATTGAAGGATGCAGGTTACTTACTTAGCTCTGCTGAATCCAAACGTTAATATAAGAAGCTATTCACTATCATTTAAAATTTTAAAAAGGATTCAATATACGTCATTTATATGATAGTGATATATATATATATATATATATACTAATAGTTTAATATGAGAAAAATATCAACATTCTAGTTTTGAAGGAGTGGAATATCCTTTTTATGTATTGCTACTCGTAGTCACCAGTTACACGGAACCAACTAGTGTAAATTAGCCTATATAGTTTTTATTGTCACAAGTGACGGCTGAGACACCGACACGACACTCGCATGTCTTAATAGATACCTCAGTTGTTAATGCCGTGATCTACATTTGTGGTTTCTTGAGATAACCAATGACATTATCATATTAAGGTATTTACATAAGATTACACGGACATGTACCCTGTAGATTTACATATATCGTTAATATTTGCTAGCGGTTATCAAGGGCACAATTCAGATGATTTTACCTGCTGCGAGTTGATAAGAAGTATATGATATATATTGATATGTTGCTGATAAGAAAAGAAGGATAATTAGGATAGATTGCATACTTGACACTTGAAGCACCGCAGGGGGTACATATATCTGTTGATTTAGCATTATCAACAAATGCTTGTGTATTCTTGTTGACTGCATTTCTATGTGTTTTCTTTATTTTGTACTTGACCGTGAAATTTTAAAACAATATCACGCTGTCAACATGCAAGATCAAAGTCCAAACTCCCAGTCGTTGTAGGAATTAAAAAGACACCTAAAAAGTAAATAAGATCAATGATCTCAAGATGGAATACATGTGAGGAAATCTACTTTTTAAAAAACCACTATGAAAAATATATTACCAGAAAATATGAAATTAGACCTATCTTAGCCAAGTTTTACTCTAGACAAATTATAGTTTTTTAATAATGTTGTTTTTTTTTTTTTTTTAATCTGCCAAAATAGCATGTATGTTTTCTAGTCTTAAGTTTACAATTCGGACACGAATATTTTGGGACAATGCGCGTTAAATGTAATTAAACAGTTTCTAATAGCACCACACGAACACCAAACGCATACGACACGCACGCACTTTTTTGGCCTTGATAGATAACTTGGAAATCGTATAATACACTGTGCAAAGGCCCGAAAAAGATATTCGCGATTTCAGACCCAGATAGATACGTTGCATGTACGATGTTTATAGACGGACTACAGAGTGGCTCTAATACTGTTTCTTAGTCTCTGAGTTATGTCGCTGATTAATGGGCTCTACTCTTGTCAATATGCTAAACACAAACACGTAAAAACAAACGTAAAAAGTTAAGCCCGAAATCCTTTCAAAATAAAGTTCAATTGTTAAACTAGAGTAAGTGTGATAATCCTATTTTCTATTTACTTTCGTTTAATATGTTATTAATGGAAGACTTATTATTCGTTGCTACTAAATGTGATTAGTAGGATATCGTTATAGCACTGTTGAGAAACACATCACATCAATTTAATTTTATTTATGCCGTGTGCGTTTTGGTTAGTGGTGTTTTTTAGAACATTTTGACTTTGCGACGATGAATTAACGAAATGGTGATGATCATTTTTTTCGTTGTTTTTTTTTTTTTTTATTCTTTTATCATTGAACTTTTCATTACATACCATAGCTCAATTCTGGAAATGTTCAAACATTTTTTTTTTTTTGTATCTCATTTTCATAAATGCATTTTAATGATTTTTTTTCGCTCCGATATTTAATGGAGGTTGATGAATAAAATAATTATGCTGAAGACACTAAATAAGTAAGAACGCCATGATGTCAATTTTCCATTTTGCAGAAAAAGCTTATTCTTGGAGGTTAACATACAAAAGTAAAGTTAACAGAAATCGAAACTACCAGACATAATAAATCACATGATACTGTAGAACATCTATCCAACCAGGATAGTACATTGTTTGACATTCTAGATTAGAATTACTGTATGCCATATAACTTCGTAATGGTTTATTCGAAAAGTGGTAATTCATTCTTTTTGAAGACGGTCCATACTTAACTCTTACAACGAAACGCTTTTGGCTTTTTTCACAACAAATGATTAAAAGCTTGAGCAATTTCTTGGAGTCCTGTTTCTGCACGGGTAAATCATATAGAACATATATCAAGAGCATTCGGTTGTATTGTGATCCAACATCCATAGGAGCGAAAATCCCATATCTGTGTTGGCATGTTGCATGCGTCTTTTACAACGTATACATTATTGGGATCTAAGCGAGAATTTCATGATGCACTAAATGCTAATACTCTAATAAAGGTGTGCATATCAAACCTGTCTCTATAACCAAGCATCCCTTACCCATCCTCAGTGCAACTGTGTAACCTGTTCTTCTTGTCGATATTGTTGCAATGTTCCTCATTTGTCTGATCGATTTCAACGATTTAGACCCTCAGCATCACTTACGAGTTCTAGAAGGAAGAACCATTTTAATGAGGCTCTGCTGTATCTCATCTAATCTGATTTGTGTTTGAAAGCGCTTTTCACTTTTGTTCCTTTTGTACAATATCCTCAATCCTTGCAGATGTTAAAAACTGCTGGTGGACTTTAAGTCCCTAAGGCGTATTGTAAATACATTCGATATTTTAATTAATTCCAGTACTGGCGCGGTTAAGAATGAATCTCGTACTTTTGAAATGTTTCAATATGCAAATTTACTCAGTCTATTGAATGATGAGAATAGAACTGTTCATGATTTTTTATTTCCTTATCGACTGAAACAGATTTGCCTGGGTCAATTTCTGGGTTTTAACAACAACAATAAAGATACTCAATATCACTGAGTCCAAGAAGAACAGCTGTTCGCTAAATTTGATTCATTATCAGGCGCCGCTGCATCTACTTCAAACGTTAAATGGAAATATGTTATTCACCTGTGAATATTTATGCTTGAACCAGAATATTTTGATATTGTCAATATACATGTAATGTTAAAATTACTGACCTTTAAAAGACAGACAATGATTTACGCGTAAATACTCTAAGGGAGGCCACTCGAGTTTCAAACATTATCACAATGTTTAATGGCGATTAATGAATAATGTATAAATACGTATCAATAAAAGAATACTGACGTCTATTGTACACGTACCACAACAGTACACATTGTCACAAGGGCACAATTATTATGAAACTAATTTATTTCAGAAGTACTATCAACTAGCTAAGCATAAAAATTGCTGATAGATTTGACTTACCAACCTTTTAATGCAAGCTATGTATATTGTTGGATTCGATATGGCGGGTTGCTGTGAACAAGCCCGAAAAGAAGACGGAGCACGAGAATAGTAGGTCATGAATAAAGTCGGCAGGAGGTCATGTATCTGATGACGTTTTCACATTGTATTAGCCGTAATCAAAAACCTGTGTCCGCCTCTCCTCATCCGTTGTATAAATCATTTATAGGCAGATAGAGGCTTTAAGTATAGAACACGACCATGCATTCTGTCGAAAAATCATCTTGAGAAATGGAACAGAACAGGAAATATTGGACATTCTTATTTACATCCTGGGTTTGAATTTTACTTTTCGTATTAGAAAGAAGTTTTAAAAAATCGAGATCTGAATCAGCTGATTCCACAATTTCATGAAGACACAATAAATCTAGAGATCGAACACGAGACACATTAATCTATATAGTTATAATTACATCAAGTTTAGGTACATATTATTGAACATCAAGTTTAGGTACATATTATTGAACATCAAGTTTGGGTACATATTATTGAACATCAAGTTTAGGTACATATTATTGAACATCAAGTTTGGGTACATATTATTGAACATCAAGTTTAGGTACATATTATTGAGCATCAAGTTTAGGTACATATTATTGAATAATTGCCTACATGTTTTCATTATTTGTGTTTATTTTGACAATAATGTAGCTTTAGTATTTCTATATTACAGACCACAGAACTGTAGAGTAGACCCTTCTTACCCAGGATCCCAAGTAGTTAATGGTTCTGGAACATTTCTATGGATGTACATACTTTACAGCATGAAGTAAATAAGAAGTATATAAGGAAGTCTACATAAACCATTACATTACAAGCCACGGAGGCTACCAGATTTTGAAAACTCTAGTTTGATAAACTGTAGCATTGTTGTATCATAAACCAGTCTTTTACAAAATGTCACATTAGAGCGATATTGTTCTGGAAAATATACGTGAATTTCTGTTGTTGTGCTTGTGTTGTGTCACCTTCATCAGTCTAATGACTGGTAATGTGGTCTTATAGTTATATCCAACAGTTTATACATCTCTTTTGAGGAAATTTGATGAATTACGTATTTTGATTGAAGAAAAAATCATCAAGATGTTTTCATTGTGTTTCCTTCGCAGTCCAGCATTTCAATGTGATTATCTATACTGGACTACTACAGATAACATATTGCATGCTTATGGTTTACTTATTAAACTGCTACAGGTAACTAATTTTACAGCTATAAGTAACGGATTGGACAGTAATATGTAACTTAATGTACTGCTACAGGTAACTTATTGAACAACAACTCATTATTCGGATACTGTTAACAGCTATTGCTAAGGTCATTAACTGGACATGTTCAGTAACTTATTGAACTACTATAAGTAAGGTATTGGAATTTCCCCGGTAGTGGATCCCTTCAGTTCTTTATATCACATACTTAATTTGTAAAACTATGGGTTACATAACAGTCATGTTTTGATTAACTGGTGATATAACCTCACTATCGGAGTTACCGCCCTTTATCCAACCAACTGATATATTTACAACGCTATATTGGTCATAAGAATTAGAATCGGCAATGTTCCCAATAACTCACCTTTTCTTTTGGACCTTTGCTGAATTTGTATTTTGTCACTGACTTTTAATACGTTTTCTCGTGTATTGTGCTACTATTAATTATTGTTTTTTACTAATTGTATACATTAAATTTCATGGTTGTACAGAAACAAAGAAATGCAATAGAAAATCAACAAATTTGGTGTTTATGCTGTGATGTATTTATTCACTAATATCAGTTGATATATAACATTGTTAAATAAATAAATATACAAATTGATGCATCTCTGATGCATTACGCCCTAACGGTTTATGGTAAACACCATAGTTAAAGTAAAACTATTATTGTTTCTTTATCATGAATATCATGTTCAAAAATAGTAATGCAAATAAATCTTTGTCCAGTGTAACTTTTCCATCTTATCTTCATCAGCATGGGAAGACAGGAGTACAACCAACAGCATGAGCTTCTTGCACATTAGTTACTACCTTGCTGCTGTTTGCATAGGACACATTCAAGTAGACTATAACTGGGACACACCGGATATTGATACCAGGCAAATCCTTTGGTGTACTACTGAGACAACGTGCTTCATACAAAACAGAAGGTGAACGTTCTGGTATTTCAGTGAAGTGAAGACGCCATGGACAAACAGATCTTTCTGCGACATCCCGAGGATTACAGGACACAATTCTGATCTTCTTAGCACTCTCCTTGTATGAAGTATTGGCTATTGTTGTCGCTGTTGATGTAGGTACAGTAACGCTACTCAAGATAATGGAAGCGGATCCTCTCTTCGGATTAGTGTCTCTGTCAATAATTGGTATAGCTGCTGTTGTACTGATTTGATTGAAATGTTTTAAGCTGTGATTGGAGATTTTGTTGTCATTCAATGGAATCGTAGTGTCACTTTTCAATAAAGCTGGTGCTGCCCATAAAGTTCCTAATGCCATAAATGACAACATAACTCTTAATCCATTTCCTGTTAATATTTTCTGCTGCAAAGCAAAATAACAAAATTATATATCTATAAATGTATTTCTCTTATCTTTTTATTTTTAAATCAGTGCATGGAAATATAAAATTTACATTTCATTATTGATATTAATGTATAAATGTGACTATTTAGAATAAATTTGCATATGGAACGTGTTTACTTTTAGAATATTTAAGTGTCAATAGAATTATAAATTATTGACTTTTATTTGTGATGGACGAGAAAAAATAATTTGTTATTTTTGTTGACGATATGATTTTCAATAATACGAATTAGTCAGAATACCCATTTCTTTGGTTGTAAAAGGTTAGATCCGAGAGTAGCTGCTACGTTTAATTATCCGAACAATTTCATAGGGTTATATATTAGTAGAATCTTACATTGGTCAGGTCCATTAACAAGGATATCTCAACCCTCGATTATTAGTTTAGCTGGTCAGTACTCCGCAAGCTTGACCAGCTAAGCTCTTACAATCCTTGTTATTTATCTCACACGCACCTTACAATGTTCCATTAATGGTTCATAAAAATGCATCGTCGCTTTACATCATACCCGAAGAGATTACAAACATATAATCAAACCATATGATCAAATATTCTATGAAAAAAATCTATATCCGATCGCATCAAATATTTGAGAAAAAATTGAAAATGGTGAACGCTCATTAAATTTTATTGATATATCAAAACAATATGTCATTTAAATTACCGTGCATTTCTGTGTAATGAGAATTAAGCAAAATTGAGCTTTTTCTATATATATTATTTGGTTTATTGTGTACTTACCATGTTTCTTTTTGGATCTGCCTTAATGAATGATGAGACGAACCTTCATGAGAGTATTTATATAAAAATTTTGGCAATATCTTTATAATTGTTTTAAATTGAATACATTTCCTCATGTGGTTTTCTGTTTGTGATATTTTTGTTTATACCTATTTATCATCTTTCTTGATATCAGATAGAATTTTGTCATCTAAAAGATAAATGTCTGGAGAAGCTATTTACATCCTTGAAGATCCTTGCCATCTATTTACTTATCAACCTCTCCAACAGCGTAGCTGTCGGTCCACATCGGAGTAAGGACGATACGTCACACCCACACCAAAAATTAAATTGATAATAATACCACAAAAATAATGTTTTACAACTTTTATCGACAATCGATTCACCTAATCCAGTCATATATCAAGTCATTTTCCATTAATAAATACCCTAACAGATCCGGAGATAAAAAATACAGTCATCACCAATCACATTAACCAGTCAGATGTTAAGTCATTTTCCATTGGTAAATACCCCAACAGAACCTGAAAAAACAAAACTTAACAAAATAAGAATAACCAAAAAGGCGACTGCCGGAGCTAAAAAGTATTATGAATACATGGCAATTCGTGTGATTTTCCTTAAGCAGACATAATCTGAGAGCGTCTATTGTATAAATAATTGAAATGAAAAGGAACATGAAACAAATTCCTGTCAATATGGACCCTCTTACAATAGGCGCCCTGCATAAAAATACCAGTCTGGGGACCCAAGGGAAAAGGCGCCACACAACCATAACACGACGGGACACATGTGTAGTCACATAAAACACAGCGCGGATATATTAATTATTATTACACGTTCTATATATGATTAGGGATTTCGCAATTTACTAGCTTTATGAATAAATTTACCCAACATATCAAGTTCGTATGTTTTGTGGATACTCAATAATTCAACTAACATGAATATTGAAGGTTTTCTCCAATAATATCTCCTAATAAAATGAGCTCGAAAGGCTTGGAATTGTCTACATTTTAGTAATAAATGGAATTCATCCTCAACTTCATTAACAGAGTTACACTGTTTACAATATCTTTGTGCCCTTGGAATATTTCAATATCTTCTTGTCTCTAAGACAAGAGAATGACATGACGTACGTATTCTAGTCAAACTTATACGGTATTAAATTGGTATATATTTACTAACGTCAAACTGCAAAGAAAAATTTGATCTACGAGACATTTTTACATAAAGGATTTAGGTGCATTTTACAATGAAGTAATAATTAATTGCTCTGCCAGATCAAATGTTCTTTGCTTCATCTCCAAAAAAAGTAATTTGGTCGAGTGACACTATTAGGATTTATCCATATATCAATAAAACGTAAGTGATCTCATTAATCCTTAACAGAAGTGACCCATGTTTAACAGAACATTACATGATGTGGATACAATACAGTTTTAAAAAAGTCTAATATTAAACCAGTAATTTAACTTTCTATATTCTCTTAAAAATTCCGAAGAAACCCATCCCAATTCAAAATAAACCATACTGCTACAGGCTAACTTCTTTACTTTAAACAAAAAATCCCAATCCACATGTTCTACATTAAGCCTATACAAGAATCCCATTTTCACTTGCACAATAAAGAATACTACCCACATAAGTATAAAATAGATGTTTTTTTCTATTAAGGTTTAAACAAGAGCACTTGGAACGTAAAGCAGAAAAAGCTTTACGTCCTTGGGCAGTTGATTCTGGAAACAACTGAATTTGTTATTGTATTTAATAAAAAGTACTAAATATGAAAACTGATCAACACAAGAAACTATACAACCCTTATAATACCTTTTCTCGTTACCATGTAATCTTCCCTTTACGGAAAACTAATTTTAGTTTTATTTAGGTTTACAGTAAGATTCCATTTATTACAATAGACATTTAGATTATTAGGCAAGTCTTGAAGACCTTCCACATATTCAGAAAATGAAACAGGGTTGATATAAGCTTAATCCTTCCAAGTCGTGACCAGAATTACATGTTTGAATACAAAACTGATTCAAAATCATTATTGCAAAGAGAACAAAAAATGTCGGCGATATTATTTCACCCTGCAAGAGACCGACATTACTAACGAAGAAATCAGACAGGTTACCGTTTAATTTTACACATGATTTTACAAGTAGATACAAAGACTTTGACGTTTTAAGAAGTTTTCCTCTTATTCCAAGTTGTGAGAGTTTATCCAAAAATTTTACTTTATTAACTTTATCAAAATTTTCGCGAAAATCGACAAAGCAGCAGTATGATATCTCTTTTTGTTATTCAAAAGTTTTGATATTATAGAATAAAGAAAAAAGCATCGACAGCACTAAGACCAAGTCTTAACCCAATTTGAATATCATATATTATATCATATCTTTGAGACTATTTTGATAATCTGATATTCAATATAGATATAAACACTTTTTTTCCAAACAGCTAAAATACTTATTCCTCTGAAATTATTTGGATCAGACAAAACTCCATTTTTCATGTATGGGAGAAATTACAGCAATTAACCACTCAGCAGGAAAAAAAATCCAGACTCTAAAATGTTGGTTTTTTTTGTAACTTTTTAATTTTTATAGAATTTTCATTATATGTACATCACATATGACAAAACACAACCATAAACATGCTCCATCACATGCACACACACATACATTCACATGCGGAATAATGAATTCATCATCATCAGCAGCAGCAGCATCTATATACAACCATCACCATTTATAACCACCACCACCATCATCATCATCATCGTCATCATCATCATTATCATCATCATCATTGTTATCCACATCATCATCATCATTACCACACATACATACATACATACATATATACATACATACATACATACATACATACATACATACATACATACATACATACATACATACAATACATACATACATACATACATACATACATACATACATACAAAATGCACATTCATCAGCATCCATCAAAATAAAAGTGCTATACGCTCTCACACAGGAAAAACATACAGTTTAACACACACGCACGCAGAGAAAAGGAGAGAGGGAGAAAGAGAGAGGAGAGAAGAGAGAGACTTGTGCCACGTGATGTAATAAAACTATTTGAAAATGCAGTGTGTTGAAAGCCACTAAAACTAAATCTTCAATAAAAAAATCAACACGCACTGTCAGGGGATGGGTGTTATTTCTAGTAGCTTGATCCATCTTTTCCATCTATTGAACAATTTTGCCCTATTTTCTTTAAAATGTTATTAAAAAGAATGCACAAAAATAGGCAATAAAATATCCCGTACCCACTAAAAACATTCATTAAGGATACCATCTAGGCCATGATACTTGCCTCTTTTTAAATCATTTATAGCATTACTTACTTTACCATGCACTGTAAATAGATCATCGACATGTGTACGTATCATCTCGGACTCTTCATCAGACTTATCGTTCTTTGATAAATTTTTCAAGTGTTCAAATAATGTGTTTATATCCATTAAAGTTTTGTCGATTTTGGAGCGGAAAACATTTTATAGAATTGCTTAGGAATATTTATTCTCATATTTAATCATGTGACCTTCATTTCTTGTACATTTTCGATTTTTGGCAGATTCAGTTAATTTATACCTCCTTTTCTTATCAATCAAAATAGAATGACTGACAACTGTAGTTGTATTCTTACGTAGTAATGCATCAGTTAAGTTACATACACTAATATTAATATCGCCTTGAGTAACAGAAGATTCTGGTACCATAATAGCATTCTGATAATCATTTCCATGTACAGACAATATATTCAAAAAGGTTTCATTAAATTCATCTTTCCACTTATAGACAAGCTTTCGCTGGCTACTCACAGTAAGGTTATCATTAAGCAAAACATTTTGACGAGTCAATCTGGACTTCAGTTGAATGTGCAACGGGGCATGATCAAAGACGTTGAAGCTGAAGTCATAATTTTTGCCATGACATTAAGCAGTGCATTATTCAATATACACTAGTCAATAGTACTCATACCATTATGACCAAAATAAGTTAAATCATTTGAAAACCCATGTGTGTCTCGTCCGTTACATCTACGGATATAAAATGATTTATATAATTCGATTAGATGATTATCAAAGGTTTTAATGCCAACATCCGGGTTATTTCTTGCATTAAATACTTCATTGGATTCATAATTAAAAATATCTAACAAATGCTTATGGATACTACAATGAACTACATCATTTGATTATCGGATTGATTACCAGTTCGACTGTTAAAATCACCCACCATCATTACATCACCAAGTCAACTATATTTTGTAATATAATCTTTAATCAATATAACAATACCCCTACCTTGTGATCTCACGGCTAGTTTTCTTGGATGAACACTAACACGAATAGAAGCGACAGAGGTCCTGTACATACCACGCTGTTGATGTAGGCATGTGCAGGACTTTTTTACTACAAATAATCAGTCGACAAGTCCATGTGATACCGCGTTTGAGCAAGACACGAAAATAAACAAGCAAGGCAACTGAAACTTTCCTTTAGGTTCATGTTCATTTTAACACGAATCCTTTACCTTCAACATAATTTAGGAGGTTGTTGAAAGACGATGACAGAAGATGTTTAAATGCCTTTGCAGTGCAATAGATTGGTAGTATCAGGACAATTCTGCTTTTCACGCATGAATCGTGATGGAGATTAATATGAACATTGACGTCTTCAATAATTGACTATTTTGTCAGATCAAAACTGCCATTGAATGTCAGCATGTCGTATCTTTTTATCGCGATGAATTAAAATCGTATGACTCTATAACATTATGATTTTTGCGGTCGAAACCATCTTTCTCTGTAGGTGTCCATGGCATCAAGAACATAAATAAGACGTTGTTCTGTATCAGAATCGCTCAGTAGATTGTCATTTCCAGGCAGTGGAAGATTAAAAATAATTGTTTGCCCTTTTGTAGCAGACGACGACATTTGTAATGTCTCATGCAGACATCAATATACGGAAAACAAGTATGTCTTGTAAATTAACAATGTCACATTATTATTTATTCGATGATTATTGTACATATCATGTATCTATATCAATATATATTCTGCAAATCTGGGGCAAAATTTGATTACCTTTTAATTTAAAGTTTAGCATCTGATAAAAGTGTAAGGGTTATCTCCCTTTATAGAACATGTAAAAGGTGTACTCATACATTCAGATCAATGTTAATCAGGCCAAATACATGGAAAAATGACATAGTATCAAAGTGGTATTTCCAATGAGTATAACATGAGTAGAAATTGAAATTTATCTCACTGACTCATTCTCGACGTAACGTTAGTTAGAGATTATTGGTCTTATATCAATTGATTCAATGAAACATGGTCTTGTAGCAGCTCAGTGGGACTTTGCCTTATATCAATCGATTCAATGACACTTGCCAGTATATATATATATATATATTGTCTCAATAACACTCAGTTATTCTCAGTGTCAGTGTTCGCGATAGCTCCCCTTAACTTTTGGACTTTAGCTCAATTTGTATTTTGTCACTGAGTTTTAGTTTTCATTCTTGTGTATTGTGATTCGATAGGTTATTTTTTCACTAATTTTGTCAGTTATATGACATTGTAGTACAAAATACAAAAAAAATACAAAAGAAAACATCAACCCATTTGGTGTTTATGTGCATTTATTCATTAGATGTCATTAACATATATCATTGTTAAATGAATGAATATACAAAGTGATCCATTTTTGAACCAGTAAGCCCTGCCGTATTATGGTACACACCACAGTTAAAGTCATACTATAATTGTTTGATTATTGGTACATTGTGAGTATCATTTTCAAACATTGCAATCGATGAAGTATATCACATGGGGAAATATTTCCAGGTCAGTTACATCAACATGGAAAGACTGGCGTACAACCAACAGCATGAGGTTCTTGTTTAGTTACTACCTTGCTGCTGTTTGTATAGGACACATTCAAGGAGACTATAACTGGAACACACCGGATATTATTACCAGACATATTCTTTGGTGTACTACTGAGACAACGTGCTTCATACAAAACAGAAGGTGAACGTTCTGGTATTTCAGTGAAGTGAAGACGCCATGGACAAACAGATCTTTCTGCGACATCCCGAGGATTACAGGACACAATTCTGATCTTCTTAGCATCCTCCTTGTATGAAGTCTTGACTATTGTTGTCGCTGTTGATGTAGGTATAGTAACGCTACTCAAGATAATGGAAGCGGATCCTCTCTTCGGATTGGTGTATCTGTCAATAATTGGTGAAGCTGCTGTTGTACTGATTTGATTGAAATGTTTTAAGCTGTGATTGGAGATTTTGTTGTCATTCAATGGAATCGTAGTGTCTCTTTTCAAAAGAGTTGGTGCTGCCCATAGAGTTCCTAAAGCCATAAATGACAACATAACTCTAAATCCCTTTCCTGTTAATATTTTCTGCTGTAAAACAAAAAACCAAAGTTATATATCTATATATACATATCTACATACATATTTATACTTTTTTCTACTCAAGTCTGAAGGCAGTGCATTGAAATATAAAATTTCTTTTTCAATATTGATATTAATGTATAAATGTGACTTTTTTAGAATAAATTTGCATATGGAGAGTTAAGATGGTTGCTCTAAGAATATTTAAGTGTCAATAGAATTATAAATTGTTGACCAAGATTTGTGCTGGACGAGAGAAATTTCTTACGTCTGTTTTATGATTTATTGATTCGAAAATGCGAATTATGTCGCTAAACCGTGATGAATCAGAATGTCCATTACGTTGGTTGTGAAAGGTTAGAATCGGGATTAGCTAATATGTTTAACCATACGAACAATTTAAGAGGGTTACAGATGAATAGAATCTTGCATTGGTCTGGTCCATTGACAAGGATATCTCAACCCTCGATTAAGAGTTTGGCTGGTCAGTACTCCGCAAGCTTGACCAGCCAAGTTCTTACACTCCTTGATTATCTATCACACGTGCTCCGCAAGCTTGACCAGCCAAGTTCTTACACTCCTTGATTATCTATCTCAGTACTCCGCAAGCTTGACCAGCCAAGTTCTTACACTCCTTGATTATCTATCTCACGTACTTTGCAATGTTCCATCATTGATCCATTAAAATGTATCGAAGTTAATGACATGATCAACTTAGCGTTCTTCAAATTGTATTGATATTATCAGAACATAGATGACTTAAAGCCCTCGTACAGTTCCATATTATGATAATTAATATAATTATTCGAAAGTACAATCGAGTCAACTTTTTATGTGTCCGAATGTGTATGGTGTTATTGTGAACTTACCATGGTTCTGTCTTGTGGTCCTGTTTCAATGAATGAGGAGAAATACCTTTATGAGACTATTTATACAGAAATTTTGGCAAGGGTAAAAATTAAATATTTCTATAATTGATTTGAATTAAATGCTCACATTTCCTCATGTAGTTTTCTTTTTGTAGTTTGTTTGTTTATAAATATTTATTATCTTTTTAGATATTATATATAATTTTATCATCTTTAAAATAAATAGTTAGAGATGTTATTTACATCCATCAGCATCCTTATAGTCTATCAACTTATCAGCCTGCACAATGGCGCAGATATCGATCCGGAACGAAATAAAGACGATATGTAACACCCATACAAAATTTAATTGATAATATCACATCACAAAAGATGTTATCTAACTTTTTCTCGAATCGAATCACCTTAGCCAGACAGACATCGAGTAATTTTCCGTTAATAATTTTCCCAACAGATCCAGAGATAAATAATTGTTCTCAACACCAATATGATATATTTCACGTAAAATGTCCTTAACAAAATTAGAATACCATTATCAAGAGGACTTTATAGATGCATTTTTCTATTGGATTAATGGATTTCCTCTGATGAGCTAACGATTCTATCAAATATCCACTTCCTTCTACGATATGAAGTTTGGCGTTCTTGATGTTCGATAGAACGCATAAGAAGGCAGGAGCGGCCTTACCTTCCCGGGTTTTCTGTAAAACAAATATTTGTAACCTATCTTATTTTCATCTAATTAGAATGTGAATGAAGATGCTGTTGACAATTTGGCAGTTTCTTTTTATTCTCAAAGCAGTTTCCGGTACTGATCGATCTACATACCGTCTGTCAAGTGTACTGTGTGATTCATCTCCTGTAGATATTCTTTTTGCGATTACCCTTTCATGGAATAACATTTCGTTCTTTTGTTCAAGCTATATTCTTTTTAATATTAGGATATTTTGAAACATCGAAATATATTATTTTGAAATATCAAGGTGAAGAGCTTTAAATTGGTATGAAATATGTCCAAAAATTTTAGGGGGAAACTATTAAATGATCGTTGTGTCCAAGTATCTTCAGTATTACATATTACTCATAATTGTTTAAAAAATACAAGCGGAAAACAACAACCTTGGTTTTAAATTATTTTTCATTTTATCACTTATGCTTTTTATCAGTTGAAACTAAGCTGCGCCAGCCCTAATATCTTGGGTTGATCGGGGTAACTTTTTTACCTAGAGTTAACTGTGAAATATTTTAAGTTTGCACATTGCATTTTTACTACAATTGTTGTAATTAGCTCAACATATGTTTGTGCCAAACACGATATATCTCACATGACTATCGGCCATCGGGTCAATATTAAGAGACATCTGGCGTCATCAAAAGCTATATATGGTATGCCTAGATATGCAATTATCGATCACATCACTAGAGGAAAAATTAATTGTAAATCTCAGGACCATAAAGATTGCTATCGGAATATGAGAGTATTATAAATACATGACAATTCCTGAACCTTTCCATCAGACACTACCTGAGAACGTATATTCTTAAAATAATTGAAATGGAAGGAATATGAAAGAAATATTCGTTTAATATAAAAAGGGACCCTCTGAGAAATGGTGCCGTACCTACAAAGCCAAGCCTGAGGACCTAAGGGATGAGGAGTCACAGAACCGTACCACGTGTGTAATTATGTTTATCAGTTTGTATAGGTAGATTATCGATCAAAAATAATACAGAGCACGAAATATTATTTACTAAGAATATTAAGAAAATTATGTCGGTATTAGTTATCATTTACGAAGGTTTGTAATGCGTTTTTAATTTAAACACCTCAATTGATTTTCAAAATATATCACGGAGTTTGCCTTTTTAGAGCTATAATCAGGTTCTAAAAAATAATATATTTCAGATTCTTCTTTTAAAAAAACTTGCATTTTTGTTGGGCTCAATTTTCGTATTTTTCGATAAAGTACTATCTCAGTTGATCTCATGGATCATTTGAACTAACAACTGTCCTAAAGATGTAACTTGATCATTACAATATTATGGAAATCTGTGTTTATCACATAGAAATATATTTTATTCATTTTCCACACGTGCTTCGAAGCAATATGCAAGTTAATACACTTTGACGTAGAAAATAAAAGATAATTCTTTTCACAAATCTTAAACAAAGTCTTTCAATGAATCCTAAAAAATCGTTAATAGATAAAGCTCTGTCAACATTCTGCTGGAGGTATACCGACGGTAGAATAGTAGGTTCATTAACTGACCGAAGACGTACACATATGTATTACATAACATTTACCGAACTAGGTCAATCAGATAAACTACACCAGCTGTAAGACGACATTAACTCAGAATCTTTCCTCAGTCTACAAACCCCTGATAATAAACAGGAAAAAATAGAGTTTTAAGACAGCACAGTGATACGTATGTCTATTTCTACTGATTGAACGCCATCTAGATAACCTGCAACATAGAACAGCAGTAAGAAGAAGTTGTTTATATGTTTACATCGGAAATAATCGAGACATAGTAAGTATAACATTCATACAACGTCGCACTTGTTGTAAATTATCATCAGTTAATCCGTCCTGCAGCATGCATTCCTACGTGATTATCCATAAAGTTGTTCACACTTACACAAATGTAAGGTGTGTTACTAACAGCTAACTAGTGTCTGCTCATTTCTTCAGGTAAGAACATTTATTATTAGAAATATTTCACCACAAGAGGTTTTTATTTTATTGATATATTTCATTATTTTTCAGTCTATGTACTATTACTATGTTGGCCCATTAAAGTCATTATCTTCAGGAGACATTGATCTCTTAATTGCACTTTCCGACACAGGCTGTCCTTAAAAATCGATATCCTTTATAGACAATCCAGTTAGGTACACTTAAATGTTTGTTTTGTCTCTCATTTTTGATTTCTTGTGGTATTTGTTTGAATGAGTTCGAGATGTCTCTCTTATTTATACCTGTATCGGATATATTGTGTTGTGTGCTAGAACAGAGATAATGGTATTTATCTCGTGTGTACTTACTACTTACCTATTATTTGATAAGGTACGTACATATCTTGCTATATGATGTGTAAAAGGTGTTAGCTATAAATGTGTTACAAGACACACTAGATATTTCTCGGTGAACGCATTCCTTTAAAGTACATAAAGTTTCATACCTAGGCGAAACTTTACACATGTACATAGTCGACCAATGATTTATATTATGGGTGTTTTCGGTCAGGCAAAAGGTACATTCCCTTCAGAATGATCTTATCCTGGTGCTTATATTTATCTGGTATCACCAATTTTGAGTTTGAATTAATCTTCTATTGACATGTATATTCTATATACTGTTTTAGGACGTATTTATTTTCTGTAAGACATATTTCGCGATGGCGGTCGCAATTTTTATCCATTTAGGATATGAATAACACCATTTTAAAATCAAATAGGGACATATTCAACATGAATGTGCAATAGAAACATTTATCTACATTTTGCTACTGATGTCGCATTAATTCCATTTCAATAATATTGTAGAACAAACGATGCAAAATCAGAACGTATGGAAAGGCGATCATGAATTTTCTATTTTATAAAAGAAAATGAGATGATAGGATAAATTTCCAATCAACGGTTTTAAATCATACTGTATAAAAAAAAGCCAACTGCACAAATGTTGTGAAGAGAACATTAAAGATTAATGTATTATTTCAAATATGGACTTCTACTTCATGCATTTCGAATATAAGATCAGTCACTGTTAATTGAAATGTAGGCACGTGTTAATAAATTTCATGATTTAATCCTCCACGAAAATTTCCATTGGCCTTTTTCATGTTATCTCCCCATAACATAAACAAAAAATCGAAGTCATTTTTTTAACATTACATTTGATTGGCCAATGCGGCATTGTATGAACTTATTTGAAGAATAAGAGCTAATTATAGATATCAAAAATATTGCAATTGTGATATTAAATATATTAATCAAAAATATTGCAGCCTGTGACTAAATTATTAAAATATTTCATAATTTTGTATATTGTTGATGCATAACATGAAAATGGTTTATACTTTTGGAGTTTATCCAGAGCACAATTTGTGTTACTTTCAATAATATGAAACACATTGTTAAAATTAATCTTTGAAGATAAAACTAGCAAATATACATAATAGATCGAGTGATGTTTTACAGAGAAATTTTGAAATCATATACATATATATATTTCTTTACCAGAAGATCTGATAACATGGCGAGCTCATCTGCTGTTTCCTTGCCGATTCTACACGTTCGAGGGAATTACTACGATGTCGGATACCATACTGGTTCAACGTTTCAAAACAGGATAAAGTCATTTTATCAAAGGTCGCTGCTTGTACAGGAAAAATTACTTCCGTTTTACTCGCAGAGGCGAGGACGAGAAATAGCAGAAGTTTACCTACGAGGGGCACGTGACAACTTTCCCAAGCTGATCCGTGAGATACAAGGACTGGCCGATGGAGTGGGAATGTCATTTGAAGATATTTTCATACTTAATATTGCAAAAGAAGTTTATAATTGTCACTTTAATGAAATGAAAAGTTGGCCCCCTGAATCTGATAACCTGGGATGTTCTGACATTATGGTCAACACTCCGGCAGTAAAACTGATAGCGCATAATGAAGATTGCGACCCAGAGTCAAAAAACTTCGGCTTCATGGTCAGTGCTCATATCATAGAAGACTCTACTGAAGAAAAGTTTACAGCATTCTCGTATCCTGGCAGTTTGCCAGGCAATACTTTCGCTTTTAATAAGCATGGTATGATTTTTGCCTGTAACGGACTTTATCCTAAAACTGCTCTATTAGGAGCGACTCCCAGATATTTCTTGAACAGATGTATGATGGCTGCCACGACTGCTGACCATGCACTGGAAATTGGCAAGAACGTGGGTGGCGGATGTGCTGTTGGGTTCAACCTGAATATCGGGAACTGGAAAAACCCTCAAGATATGTGGGGGCTGGAAATAGGGCCCGGCAAAAATGAAAGCATGGTCCATCTGCATACTTTCCATGAACAAACCAATGAATGTGATTCGCCTAGTTATGTACATACCAACAACTACAAACACCTGCATGTCGAAGAAATGGATAACCTTTCATCCACCATAGCCCGTATGAAACGTATCTTAGAGTTTAAAGCGCCCTCTACAGCACAGGAAGTGAAAACAATCTTAGGAGACACACAGAATGCCGAATATCCCATTTACCGCACACCTAGTGCCACGGACATTGGGAAGACTGTAGCTACCGCCCTGTTTGATCTTAAAGAGAGACAAATGGAACTGTACTTGGATAACCCCAAGTTTGCTCAATCGCCAGTCTTCGCTTTACCCTTGGTGTAGGTCAAGTCTAAGGACACTTGTCGCTATTTACACTTTTCATTGTAAATACTTTTGCCATTGCAGTACTGTTAAATCAGGTTCACGGGATAACATATGTGATGCACGGATGTTTTGTTAGTCTGTATTTTTTTTAATAGAAATAATATAATGTTCTAATATGAATGCATGTCAACTTGAATGGACTTTCTGTGTCTCCGCTGAAATTGTCTCGGAAATTGCACAAACATATGGCCAGTATATTTGAAATAAAATGTCTTTGGTTCTACATTGGAAATATCGCTAAAAAACAGCATGCTGTAAAAGATTGCTGAAGGCCTTCTAAATATACTATACCAAGTAGACCGGACATATATACTGATCGTGAAGAGTATCTAGGAGTCTTTTATACAATTTAAATATAAAGGATGACGTAAACGTTTGGTAAAGTGACATTTCTTATTTGGATTGACCAAACTTACATGGCGGGTGTCGTCGATGGTTTAGGTGACGCTTACTCTTTATTACCACTTTGTCTTATTCTTCTTTTACGTCTAAGCACAAATATTTTACTGTTTAAAACAATATCTTTATCTTCTTGTTTTGGTTTTTTACAAAGCTGTTTCATTAACCTCTAGCCTTACATTTTAGCAGTTACATGCCACAACAATCATCGACATTTAGACTGAATTACATGTACCTAGGTCCCTATACTATAGATGGAGTTATTTTTTGTTTGTTTGGTTGTTGTTGTTGTTGTTGTTGTTGTTGTTGTTGTTGTTGTTGTTGTTGTTGTTGTTGTTGTTGTTGTTGTTGTTTTTTGTCTTAACCGGAAGTGCAATCATGTTAACAAGCTTGATTAAAGAAGCAGACGGGATGGGTTGCTGAAATTCATCAATCACATATTGTAAATTGTTATCACTGTCCCTATATAACATAACGTATCTTCCTCGCGGGTGAGTTACCAGAGCAGCAAACTGCAACGTGAGAGCTATAATTAGATCAATATGTTCTCATTCTGTAAATAGATGAAGTTTGTGCACCAGATGTGTGATCGGTTTAACATCAAAGGTAGAGTTGTTGTAATGAAGTGACCGTCGATAAAATTTCGTGATTTGAGAACAATCTGTTTTAGAGGTATTGAAAATGCATTCACATGCTCTTTACTAATCAATAAATTATTCATCGTTTACGTCATCTTTATGTAACAGATGTAAGTATCCATTTCATCACCTCCGCCAGGACTCGAACCCGGGAATATCTGGCTTACTGGTCTTAAAGTGTACCCTGAGAGGTCAGCTATGTTGACCTTGCAAAATAGTTCTGCACATAAAATACACTATGCCGAAAACGCGAATGCCGTGGAATGTTCCGTTACTGAGAAATTGCGACTTTTCTGAAAAACACACCTTTGGCTGAGAGGCGTTTACCTCGTTTTCGGGCACCCAAACCTGTGACGTCATAAGTTCAACGCTTTTGTTGATGCAGCCATATTGTCTTTACTGTGCTACATGTGATTGTGATCTATTTTGGGATTTTCCGTGGTAATTTCTTTGTTTATTTACGTGAAAGTACTTCACATCTTCGCAATATCTAAGGTAGTGAACGAGGGGTCGGTGAATTAGCGCTTAAATCCGCTAAAATGGCTTCCTATCGAGGAGGGAAGCAGTGTGTATGGTTGTCCTAACACTAACACAGATGGGGTGTCGATGCATGACGTCGATAAATAAAACTGATTGTTGATTAAATAAAAGTATATTTGTTAGGTTGATATTTTGTTATTAATTCTACAACTAAACATTTTAAATTGATAGGCTAGCCTATGACTTGGGCGGTCTTTGGAATATTATTCCTTCGTAATCGTGAACGCCTAATACACGGAGAAGGCCTAGTCGTGAATGGGTCACGGGAATTTTCATCCCGAGAATTTTCATACTACTACTATATAGTATAGAATAGAATTACTAGAATTTATAGAATAGGTTATGTGTGAATGTTGTTTGTATAAGGTTTACTTGGTTTTTAGATCTTCCAGCAGACGATGTTGTTTAGTTAGCCATTTTGCGATCGTAACAATAACAATAAGATCACCAATCTTGATTTTTAAACACAGTTCACAGTGTAGAGATGTCATCTAAACTCATAATCACACCTGTGCCAGGTTAGGTAATTAGCACCTCTGTAGCTGGAAAAAACAACTGTGACACCTGTGAGGCGACACGCCTGTCGGCTAACAACAGACGCGTACCAGTGCTAGGGTAAAAACCAGTCAATTAATTGTATAAACTTCTAAAACATCAAATTTTTATTGTCAACACAGCGGAGGGTGTTATAATTGGTTGTTGACACCCTATCTATATATATCCATAGTGCTACGAAAATTCCCTGGAAAGAAAATTCCCCTCGGACGAAACTTCTTCGGTACGAAAATTCCCGACACCTCGTGAATGTATGCATAGTCTTGCACAAACGCGATTTCCCGACGTCAGAAATTGTTGATCGAGACTTGAAGATAGTAAAATTAGTCCAAAACCAAACCTGATTTTATTTTGTTTATTTGAAACGACGATTCACTGTTCGACTACTTTCACGACTACTTTTAAGACCCAGTGAAGTACGTGCCAATCTATGTTGCCCAAGCGATCGTCACTTTTCGAAGGGTCATTTTCCTCCTCACTGGATACATCGTCTTGTAATTCCAGTTCAAATCCGTAGGGCTGGATTCCGTCTTCAGAAATATCATCCACACTATAATCAGACTCCTCAAAACTCATGTTTAAATCGCTATCAGATGCGGTGTCGTTGTCACTGTCGGTCATGTTGGCTGCCATTTCTGTTGAACTTATGACGTCACGAGTAGAAGAGCCTCGATTCCGCGGAAATGACGATTCGGCTGATTAGGTCTTGGCGGACAGGTGAAAATCGACAACTTTGAGCTTTAATAACTCGACACTGGGGCGACGGATTTTGACGGGATTTTCGTTATTATTATTTTTACGGCATTCTTAACATTATATCTAAATATAAAATTACTCTCAGGGTACACTTTAACTTATAGAAGTAAAATTATTACTATTATTACAATCTAAACAGCCCATCAACATAAAAAGGTCATAAGGGTCATCAACTGTTGAAACACCAAAAAGGACATAACATCAAACAAACTAAAAGATAAAAGGCAAATGCTAAAAATCTTAAAAGGTTATATTAAAACTAAAAAGCTTATTTTTCTAAGCGAGTGGTATAATGCGGCTTGTATTGTACCAGGGTATAAGGACATACCCTCAAAACATACAAAAATATTGTTCAGATAGTGACATTAGTACGTCACACACACGAGCATGATATTTTAATGTCGACATATTCTGTTTTTAATAGAACACGTACAGGTTTTAGGTCTGCAGTAAAGTAAAAAATTTTCTTAAAAAAAGAAAAGTGCCACCGATGAAATAAATAAGTAAGTAAATAAAAAAAATCTCCTAGAACATTGAAGAAATTGATCCTTTAAGTTTCCGTGTCATGAAGTCACGGGTTTCGGGGAGAGATTCCAAGATCTTAGTGGCCATAATGATCTCATTTGGAAATACTCCTTTTCCTTACACGATATGAAGTAGATGTGCTTGATATTTGTCTGTATGACCAGTGGTGATGTTGTTATAAACTTCGTTCTTGGTAACCACAATTATTCATTTTTTAAACACTTCTTACGTTCAAGCGTCACCTGAATGTAGCTTTTCTATAATACCACAAAATGTTAGCTTTCATTGACGCTCTCCACCGACTACCTAATATTTCAGTTAACTGTTAAACTCTTCATTAATAGTAGATTTGATTTGCATTATCTTTATGTTATAAAGCAATTTAATACACAGATGGATTAGATCCAATTACGAAAGGTCATATACACTATTTGGAGGAACATGTTACATACTGAAATTGAACCGTCGGAATTATAGCCCTTGTTATCTATAATCAAGCATTCTCTGAAATGTTAACTGTCAGTAATCATGCCTTGAACTCTCATGTGTGACTTAAGTGCTATACCACAGGTGTGAAGACTATTATATTATTCTGTATAAGTTAAGAATCTCGAAGCTATCTCCGATGTCCTCCAAGGATTATTATGTAACGATAAGAATGCAAAATCGTCTCTTCGCATGTGTCACCGTATACAGTCTTATCATTATATCATTATAGAAGTTAAACTTGTCATGAACTTAAAATGAGGACTACAATCAACATGGATGACACCTGCCAGTTTTAAGTTCTGAAGTCATTTTTTCAGGGCATTAAGACTCTAAATATGACGTCTTTTGTGCGAAGATTAATTAGCAATTCTCGTATTGTTGGGGTTTCTGTGCTGAAAAATAACATCAGACTTTTTCATCAGTCTCCATACTTTGTGGATATTCCCGACTGCTCCGTGTCGGAATTCCTGATACAAGGATTTCACAATTTTGGAAAATTTACAGCTCTTGTAAGTATTTTTGAAAATTGAAATTATCAAACAAATACTACATGTATATTAAATGTTAGAGTATAAGGAGAAAAATGTTAAATCAATATTATAATAATCTACCTATTCAGTAGCTCCTGTGATATTGATACACCTTAATAGTTTGCACCTTGTAGTTGTTTTCTTTAAGAAATTGTTTTCGATTGTTTAGTAATGTAGATATTATATTCAATTCTTCGTCGAATTTCTCGAAACATTTTCTTTTCTTTTTTATTGATTTATTCGTTTTTTTTTTCATTTTCTTTTTCTATTAAGGATACAGTGTATCAGAAAGGTTAATGCTATAATAGTTTTGTCCTTCGAATTATTTTCTACTATAGGAAAGTTATAAAAGTGTAAATAGTTTTAAAAGAGACATGAAAACTTGCATTCTTTGTACTTTTATAAGTGTTCGTGTAAATATTTTGTTCAGTTTTGTGTTTTTAGGTTTTTTTTCTTTCTAGCAATCTTTCATTCCAATTTGAATCAAGATTCTGTTGAGATGTCGGTATTTCTGTTGATTTTTTGTCGATACCATGCTGAATTTTATACTTAAATAAAGCTACCGGAAAGATTTAATCCTTGAATACGTTAACAGTGCACTGACACATGTATGGCATAGTTTTAAAAGGATTTTTAAAAAGGAACGAATACGTAGGTAGAGAAGGCCTCCCTTTGAAACCTTTTCAATTGCATAAATGCTGAAAAAACTCATCAAGTTCCTTTCTGCTCGTAATTAATGATACAGATCGATGGAAAAACCGGAAGTAAAACCTCCTTTGGTGAACTTGAAGATCAAATATCTAGAACTACTACAGGGTTTCAAAGCATCGGACTGACCAAATCAGAGGTCGTTTGTCTGTTTGGCACGAATGCAGTAGAGTTCATTCATACCTTATGTGGTGTTACGTCAGCGGGAGGAATCCTGACCATTGCCAACTCACAACTCACTTCCGGTACGTCACAATATAAAATCTTTTTTTTGGATAAAGATGCATAGCAAAATAATGTTTAAATGTTACTTTAACCGTTACAAAACATTAACTTTTATTTAGAATTTATAATTAGTTGTCGGGATAATGTGACCTCACTAACAAGAAGCTTTATGTTGCAGTGGAACTGTCACACCAGCTGTTGGAGACTGACACAAGCTATATTGTTACAACTCCCGACTGTGCACCTAGAGCTAGAGGAGCTGCTACACTCTGTCCTAACATCCGAGTGAATATACTTATTTTATTCTCTGGTATTTATATTTTTGTGTATACATATTTATGTAAGTATTTTTTATTTAGATTTTATGTAGCGGTTTATTCCATCCTTTCATTGTCTTTCATAGATTTATTTGTTTATTTGTAATTTTCTGTTCTTTTTTTTCTTCCCTTTTTATTCGTTACGTCATATATAAGTTAGTTAAGTTGACCCATGCTTATTGCCTTACCACTTTATCTATTTTTTTCCACCACGCAATCTAAATAATCTGAAAGTAATTATAAAATTATCATTTTTAACAATTGCGTGCATTGTTTATCACCCAAGAAGCGGTTGCTTTCCATCGTGTCTACGATGAACACTCGGACAACACACACTATAAGACTATATAGTGATTGTATCGTAGGGTGGCTGGTTTCAGATGGCGGCCGGTCGGACACTTTGTTTCACTTATAAGACATCATGTTGAAATATCTTGCCAGCAACTTATTAGAATGATTCACGATATATTCTCTTATTGCGCTTTAAAACTAAATATGATACGATCTCAATTTCAGGAAATAATAGTAATAGGTAACGCCGAGGGTTGTCGCCCTTTCAGTACACTTCAGACAGTCGGCGACCAGGTGAAGAGAGTGACTGTGAACGTAAAACAAGATATAGCGTTGATGCCTTACTCTAGCGGGACTACAGGTCTTCCCAAGGGAGTGCAACTCACCCACCATAACCTGGTGTCTCAACTCTCACAACTAAGGTGCCTTACTTTTCGGAAACAAACGGTCGAAATGTTCCTTAGTTGTTTTGTATTGTTTACAACAATTATTGATCGCTATGATAAACTAGCAAATTAGTTATCAGTCCTTTCATCATGTGGTCGCTGTATTGTTTGTATTCAGTAGTATAGTTTGTTTGACAGAATGATATAAAAATTACGGAAGTCTAATTTTTCATTATTTTATAACATATATCACCAATAGCTAATAGAATTCAAACTTAGAATTCTTTGCATAGACCCAAATATTTTCAAGTCACTATTCCAAACGAATATACCATCAGGATCTTTTCTTTTCAGACACAAATCCATACTTCCGTTCACTGCAGGAAGTGACGTATCTATAAATCCGTTACCCATGGTACACATAGCTGGGATGATGATAGGATTACTGAATCCTCTGTCGCAAGGCGCATGCGTGGTGACTTTACCGAGGTTCGAACCCGAGCCTTATTTATCAGCTATAGAGACTTACAGGGTAGGAGAACGAAAAGGAAATGCACATTTTAAAACAAAATTGAATCTTTATAACTTGTTTTTACAGTGTAAGTTATATTGCTGTCCCGGAATGCTTTTCTCGTTCTATTTTTTTCGGTTCGTCATTACAACGTGACTCTCTTCCGTTATTTTTGAAATGCATCTGAAACACTAAAGTGTGAGTATTATTTTAATACAGAGTCTGAATCTTAAAGTATTATCATGCTTTTTAGGGAACATTTTCTCTAATAGCGCCTCCTTTAGTAAACTTCTTTGCCAAGCATCCGTTGGTGGATAAGTTCGATCTATCGAGTCTCCAAACCCCGTATTCAGGAGCGGCCACACTGTCACGAGCTCTCACGGAACAAATGGCGGAGCGACTCCAAGTCACGAGCATCAGACAAGGTGAATGTGTTGTTCGCTGTATAAGTGGCCGATCTGGAACCTAGCAATCTTCGTTTATATGTCGCTGAATGTTTTAAAGTGTGTGTTATCATAAGATATGGCATCTATAGAATGTATAGGGGAATCCTAAAATAAAAGTTGGTCAGTGATGATCCACTGGCTGTTCACCTATGTAAGTGGAATCAATATACTTTGTTGGTGGTTAGTTGGATGGTTGGTAACATCCGTTTTCAGCAATGTAACAAATGTTCTGCCATCACAAGAAAATGGCCTGTATTCCCGCCTTTATTTGAATCTTGGACCCTGTACATTCGGTACGTGCAGCTCCAATGTAAAAAATAATATATTGAAACAGTAAGGGGGTCACCTGTCGGACAATTTGGGTTTTTCTCGGATACTTTGGATTTTTGGGTTTCTGGTATTCCACCAGGGCCAACTACAGTTCATCTTATTGCTTCACAATCAATCTCTGACTGGCGCAGCCAATGAAAAAAGCTCGTGGCACATTCCATAAGTAGTACGCGGGCGAATTCACAGGCGGGTAATATGAGAAAAGTTAGTAGTTTGTCTACAAACCACAATCACTATCATACCTTGATGTAAATGAATTGATTTTCACATCTGTCATTAGGTTTTACTTTCTTCAAGACAAAGTGTACTTATGAATAACATTTTAGGTTACGGTATGTCTGAAACAACGGGGGCAACCCATACAGATCCACTGGATGGCTGGAAATATGGTTCCATCGGAAAACCCGTCCCTAACACACAATGCAAGGTATGGACATTCTCCACAGTAAGGTTATCATAATTCGATAAATCTAGCGATTCTTCAAACGCATGAAGTTTTCAGAATCCAATAACTTCTTTTTACCATTCTTCTGCGCAAAAAATATGTGTACAAAGGAAAATTGATCGATAATGCGAAAAGTTTCAGTTCAATACGTATGTTGATGATTTTGTCTAATATTTCAATGTCAGAAATATATTTCAATATATAGTATGTATATGACTGGTATATCTAGTCATGCAGTTTCTATTTACCGTAGATTTCGTCGTGAGGTGAAATTACAAGATTTGAAGTGGTCAATATTAAAATTGAGGACTTGCTACTTTCATGATATTTTAGTCCCTGCTCTAAAATGGCGAAAATATAATATGTAGTTTAAAAAAATATTCTGATTTTGACCTCAAATGACGAAATATGGCAGCATTGCCATGAAATAATAAGATATTAATGATATACGAGTGGGCCTATTTCTATAGATAGTATGTGTGGACACGGGTGACATTAAGGGAGCTGACGAATTTGGAGAGATCGTGTGTAAGGGGCCACAAGTGATGAAAGGTTATCTTAACAACGAAGATGCTACCATGGAAACCGTAACAGCTGACGGTTGGATAAAAACAGGTTAGTTTTTATATTTTTAACATCTTTGACAATATATATTATAAAAATACAACCTGTTTTGCATTGACAGCCTTGTGAGATCTTCATTGCTTATTCAAACATCTGTAAACAGTATCGAGATCCTCTATATTGACGTTCATTCCTTGATAACATACTGTTTGGTTTATTTTTCTGAAGAGGAAACATCGGGTGCTTATTCAAACTCGTCAATATTAAGTTCTGTGTCTATTGTTTCATTTCTTCAATGACGTCATTGCTTTATTTGTGATTCCCTTGTCCATATTTGTGACATTAGGTGACATTGGATATTTCGACAAAGATGGTCACTACTTCGTGGTTGACAGATTGAAGGACATCATCAAATACAAAGGCTACCAGGTAGGCTTGTGAAAATCGACGGGAAACTCTTACACACAGAGTTATCTCCCATCGTTGAGATAGTTACCAATATCAGTGAGTGGAAGTTATTAGGACGCGATTGAAATCAACAGGTTTCTTTTATGAGAAAATTCTTCTATCCTCTTAACTATAATAAAGCATTTTTCATAAATGTGATCCATATATTAATTCATGTGCCTTTGTTTGTTCAGATCTCGCCGACCTATCTAGAATCAATTCTTACGTCACATCCGGCTGTTATGGAGGCGGCAATCGTTGGAATACCGTGTGATGAGATGGGCGAGGTGCCTCGGGCGCACGTCGTTTCCAGGTCACGTATTTCTGCTGAAGAACTCATCAAATATGTAAATGGTATGAATTTCAACCACGTAAATATTTCGTTCAAATCAAGCAGGTACAAAGATATACATCCTATGATAAAACATACTTCAGTTTTGGAGGTGTTTCAGCGAAACCAAATCAGTAAGGCATGAAAGAAATTATTTCTTGGACCAAATTCCATCCGATTTTTTTTTTTTATAATAGAAGATCAGCGATGTCCAAGATGGTAATTTTCAATGGTGTGTAGTTAATTCGATGAAGCAGAAGACGCTTACTGTTACGGAACACCTGGGGTTATTATCATTGTACCATTTCAGGAGTGTCCGTGTAAATCTTTCTTTTGTTCATACTTTGCCCTACTGTTTCATTGAATTTAAGTTTGGATTCCGTGGAAACCTTGCATCATTATCCTCATCATTGCTGTCTCTGTGGTTCTCTTATGGTGATCGCGTGATCCAATCATGGTCATGGAAATCCCTCCTAATGACCTATTAGTTTCCAATATCATTCACTTGTAGTACTATACAAGCTGCATTTCCGATTTCTGTTGGAAAATGTGACGGAAAGCACACAGGAAATGAATTTAAATTCTTTTTGGTTTTCAGATCGAGTGTCGCCATTTAAAAGACTGCGTGGTGGCCTCGAATTCGTAACAGAAATTCCAAAATTACCCAGCGGGAAAATTCTACGACGAAAAATTAAAGATGATACATTGAAGAAGACAAACAATGTTAAAACGATGCGTGTTTAAAGACAGGTTATGTTTACTGAAAAATTGGAGACTGGAGGAGCACTCCGGTTTCCTTCTACAATGAGGCTCCTCGCAGGTCAATACCAGGGCAACAAGAGTGATTAAAATGAACTTGTTTCGCAATTTTTGTAAAATAGACTTATTTTATATTTATACTCTGCTAAGACAAAATATCTTATTTTTACAATGTCTCATTTTTCATGTTCTAGCCTATTTTGTTGTGATGGTTCACATCTGATTTAAAACTTCCTACATTTATATGTGTTTATTTCTAGGGGCAACGTTCATATTACAGAATACTGTGTGACAAGTGCTAACGATAATATGTTACTTATAACGTCATATCTCTACAATGAACTAGACTATGTAACTAGACAGAGTGTGTAACTGGACAGTGGGTAATTTTGAAAGTGTCCTACAAATAAACTAGGTAAAGAAAAGGGATGGTTTATAAATACTAAGCTGTCTTTTAAATGAAAGAGACAATGCTTATTCCTGTAAATATATGGCTTAGAAACCGAAAGAGTCAGTGTCACTTATGAGATGTTCCGTCATTCAACAAAGTGTAATTTGTGAATTTCCATTGCACAAATTAATGACACAATTTCTGCTTTTTAACTTGAAATCCCATTTAATATAGAGGATACAAAATAAAGCCCTTGATAGTAATAAACACAAGTGTCTTTTTTTTTGTTACTTTTTTATCATACCCTTTCGATACTGTAAACATATATATATTTAAGCGGTAATATCATTTCAGCGTTTTACACGCTGAAAGTGTGGAGCTAAACTATGCTTGTGCAAATTGTAGTCTTTTCCACAGTTGCTATAGTAATTGTGGACAAGCAAATGCGTCAATGCTCTTATATACCTGTTTATTTACTGTAAGTATTTTTCTCATATGTTGCTTTTGTTTCATTACGGTCAGAATTAATGCTTCACTGAACGCTATTCCATTATTAATATTTTCATTAATTACATTATTTTCATCAAATGAACTACTCATCCATGATCTGATCTTTGGGAGACTCGAGTCGTCCAGGTGACGAAGGGTCAAGATCCTTATCATGGTATAATACCAGTGTCTGCCTTACCTGAAAAGGTAGATTACATAACTTGAAGTCCCGTAATCCTTTCACTGACAATGTTTTATGTTGTAATTTATATATGCAGTTTTATATGGATAATCTATTGACATTTTTCGAAGAGAGTGAAAAAAGTAGTTCGCTAGTTTCAATTGATTGATTAAATTTTTCGCATATGTAAACACCATAGCAATTAACTCTATTGAAATATGAAATTTTAATGAAAATAAAATAATTTTCCCGTCTCCAATTAAAAATGAAGGCTGTTTTTTTATATAGACTTTAATGGTTTATATCACGCGAAATGTCGAGACAGTGTCACGTGGTAGACTTATTTATTAAAAGATGACCGTGATGCACCGCAAAGGTTATCTAGTACAAGCAGCGCCAATTGTAAATATATCAGAAAATAGACCTTTGTAACCTACATTTATTTGCACACGTTGAGAAGAACATCGATTGATATCCAGGCTACTTTTAATTTGGTGCAGTTTAAAATATTGTCTTTTTTTATATTTTTTTTATCTTTTTTTATATTTTTTATTTCAATTTATCACACATATTGGGATCAGTGATATATCTAGGTTTTGCCAGATCAAGCATTTCTTTTCTGCAAAATGTCGCGAGATAATGTTTATTCAATTCATTTCAGATAGGGATTTCTTTTCGACTATAACATACCTGGTATTCTAGGATATAAATACTCTTAAAAAATATTTTATCGATTTTGTGGAATAATTCCTCTGTATCGATGTCTCTTCAGGTACCATGATGAGATAACATGAAACATGGGAGTTGTTTACAATATAACACACGAATGGTAAAATATTCATTTTGGCGGAGTGTTGAAGGCGTACGTGTGTTTGGTTGTCTGGTTACCGTAATTCATACCAAGTTAGTTATGGCCTAAAATTTGTTTTAATTAAAAATCAAACCTCTAAATATGGAAGGCAATAAATTTGTCTCCTGAGCGAGAAAAGCAAAGTCTAAGACACCGGTGAATGCCCCTCCTTACCTTTAGATTGATATCGCATGACCGGTAGGATGTTAAGGTTGGTTATAGAACGGATGAACTGGATGAACCTGTCGTTATACGGATGAACCTGGTTACCGGTAGGATGTTGTTGGTTATAGAACGGATGAACCTATCGTTATAGTAAGGTGTCTGGTAGGATGTTGTTGGTTATAGAACGGATGAACCTGTCGTTATAGTAAGGTGTCCGGGTAGGATGTTGTTGGTTATAGAACGGATGAACCTGTCGTTATAGTAAGGTGTCCGGGTAGGATGTTGTTGGTTATAGAACGGATGAACCTGTCGTTATAGTAAGGTGTCCGGGTAGGATGTTGTTGGTTATAGAACGGATGAACCTGTCGTTATAGTAAGGTGACCGGTAGGATGTTGTTGGTTATAGAACGGATGAACCTGTCGTTATAGTAAGGTGTCCGGGTAGGATGTTGTTGGTTATAGAACGGATGAACCTGTCGTTATAGTAAGGTGTCCGGGTGGGATGTTGTTGGTTATAGAACGGATGAACCTGTCGGATGAGGATGTTGTTGGTTATAGAACGGATGAACCTGTCGTTATAGTAAGGTGTCCGGGTAGGATGTTGTTGGTTATAGAACGGATGAACCTGTCGTTATAGTAAGGTGACCGGTAGGATGTTGTTGGTTATAGAACGGATGAACCTGTCGTTATAGTAAGGTGACCGGTAGGATGTGGTTGGTTATAGAACGGATGAACCTGTCGTTATAGTAAGGTGACCGGTAGGATGTTGTTGGTTATAGAACGGATGAACCTGTCGTTATAGTAAGGTGTCCGGGTAGGATGTGGTTGGTTATAGAACGGATGAACTTGTCGTTATAGCAAGGTGACTGGTAGGATGTGGTTGGTTATAGAACGGATGAACCTGTCGTTATAGTAAGGTGACCGGTAGGATGTGGTTGGTTATAGAACGGATGAACCTGTCGTTATAGTAAGGTGACCGGTAGGATGTGGTTGGTTATAGAACGGATGAACCTGTCGTTATAGTAAGGTGAACGGTAGGATGTGGTTGGTTATAGAACGGATGAACCTGTCGTTATAGTAAGGTGACCGGTAGGATGTTGTTGGTTATAGAACGGATGAACCTGTCGTTATAGTAAGGTGACCGGTAGGATGTGGTTGGTTATTAAACGGATGAACCTGTCGTTATAGTAAGGTGACCGGTATGTTGTGGTTGGTTATAGAACGGATGAACCTGTCGTTATAGTAAGGTGACCGGTAGGATGTGGTTGGTTATAGAACGGATGAACCTGTCGTTATAGTAAGGTGACCGGTAGGATGTGGTTGGTTATAGAACGGATGAACCTGTCGTTATAGTAAGGTGACCGGTAGGATGTGGTTGGTTATAGAACGGATGAACCTGTCGTTATAGTAAGGTGACCGGTAGGATGTGGTTGGTTACAGAACAGATGAACATGTCGTTATAGTAAGGTGACCGGTAGGATGTGGTTGGTTATAGAACGGATGAACCTGTCGTTATAGTAAGGTGACCGGTAGGATGTGGTTGGTTATAGAACGGATGAACCTGTCGTTATAGTAAGGTGACCGGTAGGATGTGGTTGGTTATAGAACGGATGAACCTGTCGTTATAGTAAGGTGACCGGGAGGATGTGGTTGGTTTGGTTATGTGGTTGGTTATAGAACGGATGAACCTGTGTAAGGTCGGTAGGATGTTGGTTGGTTATACGGATGAAGTAAGGTGACCGGTAGGATGTGGTTGGTTATAGAACGGATGAACCTGTCGTTATAGTAAGGTGACCGGTAGGATGTGGTTGGTTATAGAACGGATGAACCTGTCGTTATAGTAAGGTGACCGGTAGGATGTGGTTGGTTATAGAACGGATGAACCTGTCGTTATAGTAAGGTGACCGGTAGGATGTGGTTGGTTATAGAACGGATGAACCTGTCGTTATAGTAAGGTGTCCGGGTAGGATGTGGTTGGTTATAGAACGGATGAACCTGTCGTTATAGTAAGGTGTCTGGTAGGATGTTGTTGGTTATAGAACGGATGAACATGTCGTTATAGTAAGGTGTCCGGGTGGGATGTTGTTGGTTATAGAACGGATGAACCTGTCGTTATAGTAAGGTGACCGGTAGGATGTGGTTGGTTATAGAACAGATGAACCTGTCGTTATAGTAAGGTGACCGGTAGGATGTGGTTGGTTATAGAACGGATGAACCTGTCGTTATAGTAAGGTGACCGGTAGGATGTGGTTGGTTATAGAACGGATGAACCTGTCGTTATAGTAAGGTGACCGGTAGGATGTGGTTGGTTATAGAACGGATGAACCTGTCGTTATAGTAAGGTGTCCGGTAGGATGTGGTTGGTTATAGAACGGATGAACCTGTCGTTATAGTAAGGTGACCGGTAGGATGTGGTTGGTTATAGAACGGATGAACCTGTCGTTATAGTAAGGTGTCGGGTAGGATGTGGTTGGTTATAGAACGGATGAACCTGTCGTTATAGTAAGGTGTCCGGGTAGGATGTGGTTGGTTATAGAACGGATGAACCTGTCGTTATAGTAAGGTGACCGGTAGGATGTGGTTGGTTATAGAACGGATGAACCTGTCGTTATAGTAAAGTGTTCGGGTAGGATGTGGTTGGTTATAGAACGGATGAACCTGTCGTTATAGTAAGGTGACCGGTAGGATGTGGTTGGTTATAGAACGAATGAACCTGTCGTTATAGTAAGGTGACCGGTAGGTGGTTGGTTATAGAACGGATGAACCTGTCGTTTGGTTGTTGGTTATAGAACGGATGAACCTATCGTTATAGTAAGGTGTCTGGTAGGATGTGGTTGGTTAAAGAACGGATAAACCTGTCGTTATAGTAAGGTGACCGGTAGGATGTGGTTGGTTATAGAACGGATGAACCTGTCGTTATAGTAAGGTGACCGGTAGGATGTGGTTGGTTATAGAACGGATGAACCTGTCGTTATAGTAAGGTGACCGGTAGGATGTGGTTGGTTATAGAACGGATGAACCTGTCGTTATAGTAAGGTGACCGGTAGGATGTGGTTGGTTATTAAACGGATGAACCTGTCGTTATAGTAAGGTGACCGGTAGGATGTGGTTGGTTACCGGTAGGATGTGGTTGGTTATAGAACGGATGAACCTGTCGTTATAGTAAGGTGACCGGTAGGATGTGGTTGGTTATAGAACGGATGAACCTGTCGTTATAGTAAGGTGACCGGTAGGATGTGGTTGGTTATAGAACGGATGAACCTGTCGTTATAGTAAGGTGACCGGTAGGATGTGGTTGGTTATAGAACGGATGAACCTGTCGTTATAGTAAGGTGTTCGGGTAGGATGTGGTTGGTTATAGAACGGATGAATCTGTCGTTATAGTAAGGTGTCTGGTAGGATGTTGTTGGTTATAGAACGGATGAACCTGTCGTTATAGTAAGGTGTTCGGGTAGGATGTGGTTGGTTATAGAACGGATGAACCTGTCGTTATATGTGGTTGGTTATAGAACGGATGAGCCTGTCGTTATAGTAAGGTGACCGGTAGGATGTGGTTGGTTATAGAACGGATGAACCTGTCGTTATAGTAAGGTGACCGGTAGGATGTGGTTGGTTATAGAACGGATGAACCTGTCGGTATAGTAAGGTGTCCGGGTTGGATGTGGTTGGTTATAGAACGGATGAACCTGTCGTTATAGTAAGGTGACCGGTAGGATGTGGTTGGTTATAGAACGGATGAACCTGTCGTTATAGTAAGGTGTCTGGTAGGATGTGGTTGGTTATGGAACGAATGGACCTGTCTTTATAGTAAGGTGTCCGGTAGGATGTGGTTGGTTATAGAACGGATGAACCTGTCGTTATAGTAAGGTGACCGGTAGGATGTGGTTGGTTATAGAACGGATGAACCTGTCGTTATAGTAAGGTGTTCGGGTAGGATGTGGTTGGTTATAGAACGGATGAACCTGTCGTTATAGTAAGGTGACCGGTAGGATGTGGTTGGTTATAGAACGGATGAACCTGTCGTTATAGTAAGGTGACCGGTAGGATGTGGTTGGTTATAGAACGGATGAACCTGTCGTTATAGTAAGGTGACCGGTAGGATGTGGTTGGTTATAGAACGGATGCACCTTTCGTTATATGTAAGGTGACCGGTAGGATGTTGTTGGTTATAGAACGGATGAACCTGTCGTTATAGTAAGGTGACCGGTAGGATGTGGTTGGTTATAGAACGGATGAACCTGTCGTTATAGTAAGGTGACCGGTAGGATGTTGTTGGTTATAGAACGGATGAACCTATCGTTATAGTAAGGTGTCTGGTAGGATGTGGTTGGTTATAGAACGGATGAACCTGTCGTTATAGTAAGCTATATTGCAGAAAAACACCTTTTTTTAAAAACTTATCGTCATGTTCCACAAGTGTCATTGAGCTGAAACTTGCCTGAAATGATTCTGTGGTGGCTATGACCAGCTCCTGATATTTTTCCCGAGTCGTTCTGAAATCCAATATGGCCTCTTAAATAAAACGAAAGGCCGAGAAAATCTTTGTCGCCTCTCAGTAATAACACATCGTAAAAAATGAGGAACAGAAATTACTCTCTTATTCAGGACGTTGTTTGACATGACCATGCATACTTTAGTAAATAGTAAGAAATGATCGACTTGTAAATTCATCGGTAGATAGAATTCGATAAGTCAACATCAAATGGCTACCCTTGATTAGCATATTAATGTAATTGGTAATGTTTATGGGGTAGGAAGTGCCTTGTATACTTAAATCTGTCGATATGTTTCTACATTAATTAGAAATTAAAAATTCAAGATCACTGTTGTCTTTAATACAGGACAGAGAGTGGTCTTAGAAATAAACTAGTCAAGATTAAAAAGTAAAATCACGACACGTTCACACAAACAGACAAATAAAAAGTAGATAAGTAAATAAACTGTTCTCTAATAACGTCGGGGAGAAAGTGATCTTTGTAAAACGTCCAGACTCATCAGTAAAGCTATAACACTTTCACACGAACAAAAAGCAAAAACATCGATTGAAATCATAAATGAACAAAAGCAAAAACAAAATAAATTGATGAATAACGAAGTAATAAATAAAAAATAAACAAGCAAATTCATGGAATTTATATCCCCCGCTTTCCAACCATATTGTAAGTAAAAAGCAAAAAAAAAAAAAAAAAAACTGATCGACCAATGAAATGAAAGGATACCTAATTAGTATGCAAAGATATTAACAGAAGACACTGGTAGTCAAACTCAATCTTAATGACCCCAAGATGCATCTGCTGACCAAGTTTCATCCAAATTGGATATTTGGGGAAGTTAGCACACGGAAACGAAAGTGTGACAGACGGACGAACCCAAATTAATATACCCCGTTTCGGTAAAAGCGGGGGATAATAAACGTCCTTAAAAATCCATTAATGTATATATTCTCCTTATTGGAAAAAAGGAAACAAATTTCAACATATAATAATTACTTTTTTGGGATCGATTGATCGTTGATTGCTAACGGAGTATTAAATACAATACTATCAAAACAAAGTTTAAAATTCGGTTGTTGACCCATCAGATTATTTGTAAACTACGACATGTTTTAATTAAGATTACTATACCTATTTTATCTCTTTATCACTGATAACGCATCTTTATCAGGTCGATTTTGTATCATGCACGTCTAGTTTTAATCAAACTTCATCAAGTCATCAGACGTATAAGATCACGTGACAGTTGACTACATAATCCGCAGGCCTTGTTACGTGCATACTGCATAACTGTCAAATGTCGAGTCTTCTTGTTGATTTATTATGAAATATTGTCAGCATATAAATAAACCGGACAAGTGCTTCATATGATATGTAGAGCTACTACAGATTCGGATATGATTGTAGCCTAACATTTAGATACGATGTACCGCCACAGGTAGAAGAGCTTGACGGAATTCCGCTGTTTCCACATTCTTCTACCGTAAAGTCAACATTTGTCACATGTGACCCACTTCGAGATTTAAGAGCAGATCGTCCCAGACTGAATCGTATTGTCGTGTTGATGATCAGCGCCAGAGTGTTGCACACTGCAAGGTGTTTCATGTGACGTGAGCGCATGCGAAATCAGTGTTGATTCCTCCTCTTGTCTGTGTGACGTTTTGGGATACACTAAAACCAATTTGAGAGTAAAGCTAGGACGGAAGAATATAACACAGACATCCCTGATGGATAATCCCGTGTTTGAAGGTAAGTCTAAAAATGACATTCAATAGAAATCATGGTATGTTCCTTCGTGATCGAATTTTCTGTTCTTGCAAAAAATAACTATTTCTTAATAGAGATAGACCATTGTTGATGTTAACTCCGGGTATTTCCACACACTCGATCGTCACTAGCATGGAAACACCGTGATATGTGTTACTTTTACCAGATACCCCATGTAACTATAAATGTGTAAAATCAATTTCGCAAGAAGAATAAAAAATAATTAATTATAGTGTTTCTTGAGGTGCTCTACTTTTATTAGACATTTTGAAGATTTTGTCATACATCATATTTAAATACAGATATATATACACTATCGTCGTACCTACATACAATAGTATCAAGTTTGATACACAAATAAATATGTATATTCAAATGGTATTTAAAGCTATCAGTAGGTCCTTATAGTCAGGTTATGGTCCCGTTTACATCGTTTGACAAGCCGTTTATATTATTTGGAACAACTAATCATGTTACCTGGCGATGGTTTAGGGCCCTGTTTGATACTTGTGAAGGTAACAATAAGTAAATGTAAGTGTCAATGAATGTCAGTCTTTGTTTATAATCAAAACAAAAAAATATATACCTATGTACGTATGTAAACAATGCTTATACACTTGTTTACCCCGCACAAGTCATAATAACAAATGTGCTGCAGATATGTTTATCTGTTTATATCTACCACCACCCCGTATATATGCGTAGGGTAAACTAGGCTCTAACTTCATATCAAGACAAATGTATCTTTATATATGCAAGAGACAGAAACTAAATATTTTGATATATGTGCTTAACTTAATCAGTTTTTTGATACACATCCTTATAAGACATCAATACTGTATTATATGTACCTGTGATAACATATATCTTGAGATGTACAGGTGTAAGACATATATATCAAAGTATTTGTACTTTTATTAACAAATGGTTTTTTTTATATTTGCACGTGTAAAACATAAATATATCAATAAAAACGGATATCTTAATCATATTTCACAGTCAAAAATAATTATCAGATCACACACAAGAAATTATAAACTCAGTGTTCATATATACATTCATCAAATTAATTTAGCACTGCATAAGGACACACTGCATAAGAATTTAACCCAATGAATAAACGAAAAGATAAGAGAATGTTTAGAGTATAATAAATGTAATGTAAAAGCCAGATTTCTTTTTCCTACAAAATATGGAAAGTTAGTGATTTTTTTCCAAAACATGTAGAATTCAAAGAAAATAAGAGAAAAATATTGTTTTATAAGGAAAACCAAGATCAGTTTTGTAAATACACCTATTACAAACCTGGTTATCATAGTGACACAAGTAGTTTTATCTCCGGCAAGATGACTGAATAAACAAAGAAGGATTTATCGTCACAGGTCATTGAGTCAGTGGTCTTGTAACAACTAAGTCTTATCCGTATGTCCAGGATATGACTGTCTGAAAGCATTCATTATCTCAGATATGACAACACAATTCCGGTTTTCGGTGACTACGCCTCTGTGTGCATTGCTTTTATCTATTATTCGTATATCTTACACACTAATTCACCACTGGTATCGATCTCCATGGCTGTCTCTATATAAAATTGTACTGTAACATGTGTATAATCTTTTCGGTTTGTTTGAAGTTATTTCCTTTTCGGATCGCTGTGTGTTTCACCAGTTGATGGTTCTAATGACCTTTTGTTGATGGGCCGTTAAGAATGTAATGACAAGTGTACTAGTAGTATTATGTCGTAATATTTAAAGAGTCCAATGTCACAAAAGTCTTCACAAAAGGAGTATACTCACCTTAACAAAGTTCACTATATCCTTCACTAGAAAACATTGTACAAAAGACACACAAGTGAATAGCACTTTTTCATAATTAGTGCAAGATACAGTAGAGCCAAACTATTAACTAAACTGCTTCCTACAGCTGTTTCGTCCTTCCAGGACTCGTCAGTGATTCTAAGGACCTAAATATTGAAGCCTAGGAGGCGACTAGGGAAAAAAGTGATCAAAAGAAAACTCCAAATCTGGACAGCAGCAGTCCCATAATTGAACAAATTTCATAACTTCCATACATCAGATAATTTTAGAGTAGCATACATACGATTTCATTCGGTGTGGTGTGATCATATCTTATTTTTAAAAAAATACCAAAATAGCTAAATTAAAAAAGAAAAAAAACTCATCAACAGTCTGTCGTTAAAGTAAACTTAAAGTAGAAAATCGTGTTGTTTGATGTCTTTTTATAAAAAACAAATAATTATAAAAATATTGAATATGCTTTTAGAATTCGTTAATCATTTATTGGATAGATACATTACTCATTTTTGCAATGAAATGGTCACATGTTTATGTGGTCTTGACATCTAGATTTTATTGATTTTAAAAAGCATATTTTTAATAAATGCTTTTATTTTTTGTTTATTCTTGTGTGTTTTTTTTGTGTGTGAGGGTGTGTGGTTGTGTTTGTGTTGTGGGAGGATGTGAGCATTTGTGTGTATATATATATATATATGTATATACATATATGGTGGTGTGTTTATGGAGGTTGTGGCGTGTGGGGGGAGGGGGAGTGTGTGTATGTGTTGGTATGTCCTGGGGATAGTGAGTGTGTGTGTGATGGTGGTGTGTGTGTGGAGGGGTGGTGGGTGTTGGTTGAGTGTGTGAATGTGCATTTGGTGGCATGTGTGGGGGAAAGTGAGTGTATGTGTGTGTGTGTGTGTGTGTGTGTGTGTGTGGTGGTGGTGGTGTGAGTGGTGTTGTTTCGGCTTTCGGCTTAGGTTAGTTTTTAATCTTACATCTTTAAATCATTTTGATTGATTTCACATTTTCCCTGAGTGTTCATGACTACTTGCAAACAACTTTAACCCATGATTTTATCTCTAATCTATATTCAATAATCCCTACTTTTTTAAGTACCCAACATGTCCTGCTTCCATGTTAAATTGGAACTAAAGTTACTTTGACACCCTTTTCCGTCTCTGTAAAATATATCCGCTGTAGTATGTCTATCATCACTATGGCATATAAGTAGGAGAATTGTTGTGTATTACAACTGTATTTGTGTGTAAACCACTTTAATATATTGTATGGATGCAAGAAATAAGCACTCAGAAATCTGTATTTGCGGATATGTCAGAAGAAGGTATGTTTTTGTCGCAAAGACATTTAACTTTCGTACACTATTATGGAGTGAAACTTCCAAATGGCACTCTTCAACTCTGTAATGGTGACCTTCCAGACTAATTACCTGTTATCGTTTGTATTTAAACAATGTTTGACACGGCCGGCTTCTGATCTTCAATCAACTGCCTTTTTATAAAGTCCAAAGCAGCTTAAACCATGCGGATATATTTGTTATCTAGGTTACATAAAATAGAACACATACTTGACTATACCAAAGACTGGAAAGAAACCTAGTTCGGTCCGAGGGTTATCTTACTATCGGATAAAGAACGGAGCTTAAGAGGCATTTTGGCTTCTTTAACGTGTATTGTGAACACAGAAACGTGTGGTTTATCTTAAAACTTATTCGAGACTGTATTAGTGTATAAAACATATCTGTATATTACTGTACTTAACATATCGGTATATCAGTGTATTAAACATATCTGTATACTTGTGCAATAAACATATTTGTATACTAGTGCAATAAACATATCTGTATATGAATGTATTGAACATATTTGTATACTAGTTTATTAAACATATCTGTATATGAATGTATTGAACATATATGTATACTAGTTTATTAAACATATCTGTATATTAATGTATTGAACATATATGTATACTAGTTTATTAAACATATCTGTATATGAATGTATTGAACATATTTGTATACTAGTGCAATAAACATATCTGTATATGAATGTATTGAACATATATGTATACTAGTTTATTAAACATATCTGTATATGAATGTATTGAACATATATGTATACTAGTTTATTAAACATATCTGTATTTGAATGTATTGAACATATTTGTATACTAGTGCAATAAACATATCTGTATATGAATGTATTGAACATATCTGTATACTTGTGCAATAAACATATCTGTATATGAATGTATTGAACATATTTGTATACTAGTGCAATAAACATATCTGTATATGAATGTATTGAACATATATGTATACTAGTTTATTAAACATATCTGTATATGAATGTATTGAACATATATGTATACTAGTTTATTAAACATATCTGTATTTGAATGTATTGAACATATTTGTATACTAGTGCAATAAACATATCTGTATATGAATGTATTGAACATATCTGTATACTTGTGCAATAAACATATCTGTATATGAATGTATTGAACATATTTGTATACTAGTGCAATAAACATATCTGTATATGAATGTATTGAACATATATGTATACTAGTTTATTAAACATATCTGTATATGAATGTATTGAACATATTTGTATACTAGTTTATTAAACATATCTGTATATGAATGTATTGAACATATTTGTATACCAGTTTATTAAACATATCTGTATTTGAATGTATTGAACATATCTGTATACTTGTGCAATAAACATATTTGTATACTAGTTTATTAAACATATCTGTATATGAATGTATTGAACATATTTGTATACTAGTTTATTAAACATATCTGTATATGAATGTATTGAACATATATGTATACTAGTTTATTAAACATATCTGTATATGAATGTATTGAACATATTTGTATACCAGTTTATTAAACATATCTGTATTTGAATGTATTGAACATATCTGTATACTTGTGCAATAAACATATTTGTATACTAGTTTATTAAACATATCTGTATATGAATGTATTGAACAAATATGTATACTAGTTTATTAAACATATCTGTATATGAATGTATTGAACATATATGTATACTAGTTTATTAAACATATCTGTATATGAATGTATTGAACATATTTGTATACTAGTTAATTAAACATATCTGTATATGAATGTATTGAACATATTTGTATACTAGTTTATTAAACATATCTGTATATGAATGTATTGAACATATATGTATACTAGTTTATTAAACATATCTGTATATGAATGTATTGAACATATTTGTATACTAGTTTATTAAACATATCTGTATATGAATGTATTGAACATATTTGTATACTAGTTTATTAAACATATCTGTATATGAATGTATTGAACATATTTGTATACTAGTTTATTAAACATATCTGTATATGAATGTATTGAACATATATGTATACTAGTTTATTAAACATATCTGTATATGAATGTATTGAACATATTTGTATACTAGTTTATTAAACATATCTGTATATGAATGTATTGAACATATTTGTATACTAGTTTATAAACATATCTGTATATGAATGTAATGAACATATATGTATACTAGTTTATTAAACATATCTGTATATGAATGTATTGAACATATATGTATACTAGTTTATTAAACATATCTGTATATGAATGTATTGAACATATTTGTATACTAGTTTATTAAACATATCTGTATATGAATGTATTGAACATATTTGTATACTAGTTTATTAAACATATCTGTATATGAATGTATTGAACATATATGTATACTAGTTTATTAAACATATCTGTATATGAATGTATTGAACATATTTGTATACTAGTTTATTAAACATATCTGTATATGAATGTATTGAACATATTTGTATACTAGTGCAATAAACATATCTGTATATGAATGTATTGAACATATTTGTATACTAGTGCAATAAACATATCTGTATATGAATGTATTGAACATATTTGTATACTAGTGCAATAAACATATCTGTATATGAATGTATTGAACATATATGTATACTAGTGCAATAAACATTTCTGTATATGAATGTATTGAACATATATGTATACTAGTGCAATAAACATATCTGTATATGAATGTATTGAACATATATGTATACTAGTGCAATAAACATATCTGTATATGAATGTATTGAACATATTTGTATACTAGTTTATTAAACATATCTGTATATGAATGTATTGAACATATTTGTATACTAGTTTATTAAACATATCTGTATATGAATGTGTTGAACATATTTGTATACTAGTTTATTAAACATATCTGTATATGAATGTATTGAACATATCTGTATACTTGTGCAATAAACATATCTGTATACTAGTTTATTAAACATATCTGTATAATCCACCTAAAAAGAGGCACAGTTAATTCCCCATAGGTATGCCAATGGTCTGTTGGAAGATCTTAACTCCTAATTCGTTGACGATGTTGTAAACCAGAATCTCATTTTCATGATTCTGTCCTCCGCATATTTCATTTTTTGATTTGTACAGTATAGTTTACAACCATATCTTTGTACCGCCGTTCACCTTTCTTGGAAAAGAAAGATTTCATAACAAAAGAACGAAGACGTTCTTTCAGTTTAGGATGGGTGTGGTGGTGAACATATCAAATTTTCCAATAGAAGAAGGGTGTTGAATTTTGTTCTAAACACTTTCTTTGTAATCCACACACTATTACTCCACATCACAATGGGACTGTAACATATATTTGATAGTGCTAAGAACAGTGGTTAGCAGGTCTGACAAAGATTTGGTTAGGCAGTTAGATCTGCCAGCAAGTAAACGTTATTTATACGGATTGTTGTGAGGGAATTCATTATAAACATGGGAGATCCGTATCATTCTCTCTAATAGGTAAACTAAATGCTTTTGAAGCATGATTAGCCTTTCGTAAACTGGGGTTTCCTTCACTTTGTTATCAAGCAAACCTAGTTCTTTTTGTAAAAGTTCGACAAAAGCTAGATTACTAAATTCAGATTTATGTAAATAGCATCCATTTTCAAACCTTATATTCCTTGAACCATTTCTCTTCAGTCAGGAAACAAAACAATCTTAAAACGACTTCTGGTAAAATCAATTGAAATCAAGTTCTTGGAATGTCGTCGAGTCATTTTGCCCTAACGTCACAACCTACAATTATGAGTAAACGGTATGGTACAAACAACACACGCTTAAAATTAAATGAGAATGGTGTGGTTTTAACAAAAGATGAGAGAAAAGTTCACAGCAAGTGTTCAAGTATTATATATCCGAATCTAATACTTAGGTAGAGATGAGATTCTTTTCACAGTAGCGACGTTTATGATATCTTGTTGCAACAAGCAAATACAAAAAAAAAGTTTTACTTCTGTTTGCCTATCTCGAGAAGTTGAACTAGGCTCACAATACCCTCAATATGTTTCTCTTCTAGGCAACTACATAAATGTTATCAGGTACGAAATAGATTTTGTCATAACCTAGTAAAGGTACAATAACGTAATTCTCACTACAGTTATTGTATTATTTGTCATCTTATTGTTGGAAAAGTTAATGTAGCTCTATGATGCACTTCATTATTAATAAGTCAATATTTGGCTCCACTGTATATAATTAGAAGTCCACATGAACTAAAATGTCAATGTCCGTTTTTATCTGTTGATCATTTTGTGAGCATATAGATTCACGGGTTAGCAATATCCACGAAATCAACGAAAGTAAAAACTCATGTGGACAAATAATTTGTATGTGTTTCGTTTTAATTAAGTAACACCGAAAGGTGGGACATCAAAACCATCATTTAAAAAAGAAGAAAATTGAAAACTTATTTATGACAGCGCTTGGGACAATGAGTGTGAATGACTGACAGACACACAGACAGACACGCAGAGAACAGAGAAAACATTCCTTTCGCGTAGCACGAGATTATAATACATATATATATATGTCTGTTAGAACAAAAATAATTTTGACGATATTTACGTTTCAGATGATTCTAAAGATTCAAACGGCGACATTCGCAAAAGAGTCAAAGAGCTGCCTCAGGATGAAAAAGATGTAAATGTCAAACCGTCCACAATCAAGCTCAAGAAACACGTGGGCCTCGTCAGCGGCACTTCTTTCATTGTAGGGACAATAATCGGTAATATTGTCTTTGACAGAAATGTTGACTATTTTTGTTGGACCAGATATGTCTTCTCAGTCATTACTATCATGCAATTACAATAAAGCTTAAGTTTCAATCAATAGATTTCAATGCCGAAAATGTCACTTTTTCTTCAGATGATTTAAAGTACATTACAAAATAGTGATTTTGTTAGCGCATGCGCAAATTTGGTCCTGTTAAAATTTTCTTTTGGGAAAGCTAAGCTTTGGTACTTTGTGTCTTCCTGAAAGGAGGACAATACATCTTATGAACAAAACGGTCTTAATGATAAATATAACAAAATTCAAATCAGCATTTATCTCTTGTTTTAGCCTTTTTATTTTATAATTCTCATCTTCAGTGGTTCATTTCTTGATATTTAATTACAGTGGAGCTTCAAACAAGAATTGTCTTCATAAAGGACAATAACATGGAAATAAATCAGTAATATCATTATTGTGAGCATACTTTGTAAGTTTGATTATAAATCGTATTTTGATGAGTTAGCATATTTCTATTTAATCAACTTGTTTTGTTCGTTTTGTTCCTAGGATCTACCTCTATCCCTATATAGGTTTATATCATTTTTATGTGTTCATCCTTATATTTCTTCTTTTATTTGGACGTATGTTCACGAAATACACTGCATGATATTTCAGAATCATAAATTGTACCGCCATGCACCTTTCTCAGAAAAGTAAACTCACATATCAAGAGAACGTACGTGTTCTTTCAGACAAAAATGGGTAAAGGTGATGTGGCAAAATCAATGGGTCTTATAAAAAGCAACAATAAAACGCCGTTTATATTGTGGATTCTTGTGAAGTTTAGGAATCAAATATAAACGATGGTAGTGGGGGCTCGTTTCCCTGTCATTTACAGGCAATCCAAATAGTTGTAATAAATAGCCGTATTAGGTTAGTTTTTTCTGGAAAGTTTGGATATGTGGGTTTCCTTCGTCATCAAGCAAGCCTGGTTCTTTTTGCATGCAAGAAATGTAATAATGTCTGCAGACAAAAATCAAGTTGTTGGATGCCTTCACTGTAGGCACAATAACAAACATTGAAGTGTAGATTTAACATCAGGATCTCAAGCTGTTCATTGTTTTAAGAGTGATGGACGGAATGGATTTAACCCAATCCAAAAATAAATGCAAACAAATGTTTTGTTTTAAATTGCAATTGGCTCGGAGTAACCAAGAAATCATAGGGGTATTTCTGCTTTGAAATTATGGTGGAATGTAAGCTTGAACAGATTTCTAGTATAAAATATTGCAGATGTTAATAACATCCACTCCTATTGCATCTAGCTGAAAAAAGGGACACGACTGGCAGGAAATGAGACTTGTTGCATGTTTGTATTTCTGTCATGGTCCTAAATAGAAGCATTATATAAACATCTACTGAAATACTGAAACAATCTCTTTGTTTGCATTTTTTATGGGTATGTGAAGAAAAGTATGCTGAGATTTTCCGTTCAAATCATAATTGTGTAACTGCTGAGCATGCCCATTCGTCTTCAAGGTATAATGAGATTCTCCGTTAAAATCACAATGAAGATTTATTTCTGGTTCAAGATTAGTTTTATCAGAGGTGTCTCATATCAATGTGCAAAACCTACGACATTATAAACTGAGTATCATTAAAAGAGGTGAAATATATTGACTCCAAGCCGATGCTGACACTATAAAAGATTTATATTTAATTGTCTTGTGCGCGCTTTTCTGCAAAGATTCACTAACAGAAACAGAAATGATAAAAGAGAATACTTGTTTGTAATTGATTATGAGACAGCATAAAAGACATTCGTGATAGCACTTACCATACATGAATGCACGGACGTAAAGACACGATGCAAAAGAGCCTGAATAAGAAATGATTTAAACCAATGTGTCGTCGTGGTGAAGATATGATTTCAGGAGTGAGCGTTTTATAAGTTACAATACGTTAATAGTTGTGACTGGTCCTCCTTTTTACGTCAATGCACTATTTTTAAATAAAACTTAATTTCTTACAGTTATCGATATATCAATATCTTTTCTACAGGATCCGGGATTTTCATCTCCCCTAAAGGTGTATTGATGGAGACTGGTTCGGTTGCCCTCAGTTTGATCGTGTGGGCCGGGGCGGGGTTGTTGGCTCTCATGGGTAAGAAAATACTTTTAAAAACTTCTGCAGAAATAAATTCATATTAATTATTCTAATTGACCCGGACAGAGGAGTGCGAGGGACTTGCTGTGAGAGGAAAGCGGATTAACTAGGAAAGCCCAGGTAGTCGGACTCCATACTTTTTCATGTCCGATCGGGGAGGACTGCCTTCACTTTCGACAATATGTGTCAGTAGCTCTACTCTTTCATTTCTGAGTAGTACATGTTTTCTTAATACAATATCATAAAAAAAAACGTGCATTGTAGTAAATCCTGGCATCTTCTCTCTATGCATATTGTATGCTTGTGCTTTAATATCTTCAAAGTTTTACATATACATACGTACTTCTTGTGTCCTCTCTGTGATGCTAAATTCTTATAACATTTACAGATGTCGCTCTATGTTAAATCACCTTGATATAACGACAAATTCTAAACTGTGATACTGTTGTGTTACTATTCTATTACCGTATAACTATCAATTTTTACAGGCAAAAAATTTGGAGATTTTCTTTTAAAATGATCGAATTTCAACTTTCGCGATCTGGATATTAAGGGATACATAAAACAAACGTCTCGATATTTCGCGGAGTCGCGATCACATTAATGTACTGTGAAATAGAGAAAAAACCATCCCCAAATAACCGGCTTTACGATATCATTTACAAAAGTTGGCTATACCGATATTTTATCTCATTTTTAAGCTGCTACTACAAAATAATCGTCAGTCAGCTCAGGCTATCTGTAAGTCAATCTAAAAATAGAGAATCGCGATCACAGGTGAAGACTTGAGTAGCATGGTGCATGCCAAGGACAGATTAGTTTCTTCCGGGAGGCTAGGAAAATGATCCTCCGTACTGTTGTAGTTGTGTCCATAAGATGAACACTTTATCATATTTGCTATGAACAACATCCGCATGTTGAACAAAGGGGTAACTACCAGCTGCTACAATCTGACAATCACTCTGGCTGTTCGTAAGGCGATTAAACGGTCAAACTCCATACATTGTATCAATGATTTATTTTCATTCACGTCTATGAAATAAATACTTTTCACGTCATAATGTAAGAAAGGACAAGAGTACAGTTTAGGTGTAGGTGATTTTTAGGACAAATATTCAATATACTGAATGAGGTTTAATTTACCGATCGTGACAAATTATTACAGATGAAATATCTCGGTACCCAACAAGATCTGATCTTCATGAGCTATATTTTTCTTGTCAGATACTATTTACTTTTATACAATCTTATTTCATTATATCAAAACTGACACCTGACACAAGGAGTAAGTATCAAAATAGTGCTTTTCAGTGACTGTAAATCATATCACCTGCAGACCAGTGATTAGTTCAAGGTCTCTCAAGACCCCTGTAAAACAGCAGGTGTTTTTTATTATTATATATTTAAGTCTTTTTATTGCTTTTATTGCCCTCAATAGAACCAGACTTTTAATAAATTAATCTCAGTAGCACTTTTACTATGTCTGAACTAAAGTAACCTTAAATATGATTTGACACGAGCACCTGTTTCCACAACAGTGAAAATTCAGTAATACTATTTTGTATTTTATATATTAAAGACAAGACCACGCTCTCTTTAGATCTTATCCACATTTTCCCATCTACAAGCTAAAACATGTTTATGTATTAATGTTTTTAAGTATAAATTTTGCATAGAAGTCGAACACGTGCTTCGTGGAGTTAATACTCTTAATGAACAAATTTATATGCTCTCGAATAAGTTTAAATTGTAGGTGTACCTATTTATCTATTTTGATGACAACTATTCATCGATGAAATCAAGTGCCGATGAAGTAGTAACTGGGTGAAAACCACGAAATTTGTGACATCCCCCCTCCCACCCACTCAGAAACATATAAAGTAATATCAGAGTACATGAGTATGCTAAATCAGTTTCATATTTTTATGTTATACAATGTTTGGAACTATCTTAAATGGTATTTACGAATACTTCAGTATAGAATAAATTGTTTTCTGTTTTAATATTGTTTATTCCAATAAAGTATTTTGGCGGACTTTTTTCAATTCCGGATGTTTGTCGATACACTTCATGGCAATTTGAAATGATTACAAATAGTGACACCGGCACCACATATATTTGTTCATTTATCATGATTTCCAACTTTAAAAAAATGATAACATAAGTATGAATTATTTGGTCAGTGCACCTTTCTGTCTATATTTTAACTGGTACCTAGGCTGGATTTGGATATTGTCGCTCTGGATTATTCATACTCGTTGATAGCCTGCTATATACTGTAAACAAATTTGTACAGAAAAAGTTTTGTTCGTAAATCTATCCATTTATCTTGCAAAGTTCGATGTACTTTTGCAACTGTCATTATCTAATATACTACAAATTTTTGTCAAAACTCTTTTGGACCTCACTTAAAACGGTGCTTCATGTTCACTTTCAAAATTAATTTAAACTTCTTATAAAGACATTATATTTCACTTCAAAAGATATTTTGTAATTTCAATATTGTCATTACCCTGCTTATCACTTGACTTTTTTTATTCCAAATTCTATGACTTATTTTGTAAATGCAACAAGAATTTAACAAAATTAATTTCATGACTTTGTGTCTTTCCCATGCACTGTTTTACAAAAACAAAGGCTCTCTGTGTTATGCGGAGTTGGGTACACTTATCAGGAAATCTGGCGGAGAGTATCAGTATATCAAACAAGCCTTTGGAAACATCCCCGCGTTTTTATACGCGTGGACGTCAATAATTGTCATCAGAACGTCTTCTATGGCTATCATTTGCCTCACCTTCGGAGAATATGTGGCAACATTCTTCCCTTACTGCGGCAACCCGGATCTTCCCATGAAACTAGTGGCATCGCTAGCCATAGGTAAGTTTATCATTCTTCCAGAGTAATCACTACATTTTTTATTTTGGCCAAAGTAGAAATGATGAAGCATTCTAGACGTCAAGAAACGACAATTTAATTTTCAATGTAAAATGTGTCATTATTCACGGTTTTATTTCATCCTCGAAAAAGCGAAAAGTAGAAGTTCTTGAAAATGATAACCTTCACAGTACCAATCTGAAAGCATTTGTTCAAAGGGCATAGTCTAAAAAGATTTTTCGGGTTATTAGACTCAAGGGAAAACAATTTCCTCAAGAGTGGTTAAACTTAACCGATAAAATAATCAACCTTGTTGATCTACTCTAAACTATAAAGACTAATTGTCCCTTTTTACAAAATTTTCAAAGTCATGTATATGTGAAAACTATTTGTATAGGGTTCTCGAAAAATCATTTCTCACCAGTTACGGTATTATCCTTTTAACAGTCTGTTAATGTGACTGTGGAGGCAAATCATTGACATTTCGTATCAAACACGTCCTATTTTTCAGTGACCCTGGCAATTATTAATTGTACGGATGCTCGACTAGCCACCAGAGTACAGGTGTTTTTCACTGTTGTCAAATTGGCCGCTCTTCTCGTTATCTCCATCGGAGGAATAGTCCGCATGGCACAAGGTAAAGTGACAATATCAATAAAGATGTTCACAACGGTAAAGAGAAATAAGACCAGGTGTTTCGGCAGAACTATTTTTTTACAATTTCAGACGCACTATTCATGCAAGATATATGATAAGTCCGACAACAAAAACCAAGAAAGCAAATAAGCAAAAAATAGAAATAATACGAATATGTGTATTTATATTGATATATATGTGTGTGTATATAATTTTTAAAATGACAGTTACCGCGTATGCCCTCCGTAAATGAAGTTAAACTTGAAATGAAGTTTTCAACCGTGGCTCTCAATATCGTAGCTAGCTTTTTAAATTGGTCGTTATAGTATTCTAGTGATCCCATTGAGTAATATACCTTTTTGTGCGACAAAAAGCCGGATATGTTTGCTGGTTTTCATTTTTGCTGTTGGTTCCGTTGTTCGTTGCTGTACACCTTGAGAACCTGACATTACTAACTTGGCTTGACCAAAATTTTCTTGTTGGAGCACATGGTCATATTCTCCTTTTTCGGAAGTCTCCCTTTCCTTTTTTCTTTTTTTACATTTAATTCTATTGAATTGAAGTTTGGATCATAAGTATGCCCGCGTGTTGGTACTTTATTTTTTCTTTAACAAACGGACTGATGGGATATATCAGAACTATATCAAACCTCGGGGAACAGGACAGGTCCAATATTTCTTTGGCCTGTGATTTCGTGGATAAACAGCATTCACGAAATCTACCAGTACTAAAATTGAACAAGATGAACACATATTTCATTATTTCGTAGCCTTTTGAATCCCTTGATTAAGAGTTCCATCTTAGTCAACGACAATAAAATCTTTCGAAAATATAATTATGCTACTGTGATTTTAACACATACTTATACACAGAATGTATCATTCATAGCAAAACGAAAACCAAAAAAATGTGTTGTTGCAGTCAATCAGTGCAATATTTCCTAGCGGAATTGTAATTTGCTGAATGCTCCAATTATGACGTCATCGCTTCATGGCGTCATTTACATTGTTACGTCACCAAAGAAAGACAATTTATAGTTTACATCAGTCTAATAAAATACTGCTTTCAGAAATGTTTGCAAAAGTATGTGATGAACATAAACATTTATATGAGTTTAATGAACCGTGTAGATTTCTTTTTATCTGGTCAGATGTTCGGTACAATGATAATTTCTAGGACTCGGTTCATGAAATCTCGTATGAATGGAAAATGTTAAAAACTTCGTATATATGGTCCTCTATTCACAGTCTGTCAAACTTTCAGGGCATGTCACGGAGCTGAAACGTGGATTTGAAGGGACTACAAAGTCGCCATCTACTATAGCGTTAGCATTTTATGACGCCCTTTGGTCATACGACGGTTGGTAAGTATATGATTAGAATAGAAGTTCTTAAAACACCTTGACCAAGTGACCAATGTGGAGCGTACTAGCACTAACGAATATAGTGTACGAGACAGGAATCGCCCAACTTTTTCTTCTGTACTATAATTCTATGTACACTAAGGACGGAAAATAGTGTGACGAGATGGTAAACAGAATACAAACCAAAAGATACAACAAATTGGTACCAATATACTGTAGTTAATATTTGCTTATTTCTTATTTAGAGAATAATTACCTTTCGGTATACGATTTGGATTTGGAAAATGACCGACTACAGTGTTAGTTATTGCATCCTTTTTCTTCCAGGAACAACCTGAACTATTTGACAGAAGAAATCAAAAACCCTAAAAAGTAAGTATTCTTTTATGAGACTGTGATATGAATGATGGACATTGCAATATATTTCATAAGTATTATGATATTATTTTTTTCTGTTGACACCAATCTAATTGTGGGTACTCACTTTATGTTCTTTAATAAATTGATAACCATTTTGAGTAACCTAAGAAAATAACATGACCATTCTGTATTTGATATCGTTACTAACGATTTCAAAATATTCTTATCAACTTTTCATAACATACAATATGTATTAAGTCGTTGTTACAGCAGACGCAACCCATTATGCAACATAGTATGAGCTCTGTATTTGAGATCCGGTATAGATTGAATGCAATGCATGTTTATAACATATGGCTGAACATTATCAAAATTAAGTGCTCGTCAGTAAATCCTTCCTTAGATATATTTAACAACACAATGATTCCGAATCAAATGCAAAGGGAAATACTGAAATGTAAACAGAATCATAATACAAACACAAAATTAATGACAACGTGGCAAAATAAGGGCAATAAAAAGATAAAAAGATTTGAACGAAGGGTCCTGAATAGGAGAATAAGACCAGGTGTTCAGAAAGGGTAAGCATCGTCTGATTCGTAGACGATACCCTCCATGTGAATCAAAGTAAGTGACTTTCCCAGGTCCATTATCACTGTTGTATATGGAGGATTTTAAATTGTTAATTAAATACACAGAAATGTTTTTGAGCCGATTGAAAAGTGAAACTAGCATTTATTCAATATGAATGATAACATTTTCTAAAGGAATTTACCTCGTGCCAACATAGCTGGTGTTCTTCTTGTGACCGTTATATACCTACTGACCAACATGTCTTATCTGACCGCAATGACGTCTGCAGAACTGCTAGCTTCCGATGCTGTGGCTGTGGTAGGTAACAGTAACTGTAAAGGTTTGCTATAACTGAAGGGCTTGATTTCCGTTGTTTTCGAGGTTGGACTAAAATTGTGGGGAAAATCAACATTTAAAATAACATCAGTAATTCTAGTTCTCGTGAACTCGTAAATCTTTCATGTTTTTTATGACTTTTTATTGAAACATTTGAATCATTGAAGAAAAAACTAGATAAAATATTGTGCTATAAAATAAAAACATGATATCACTTATAATTTTACAGTGTTTCATAAACATCCTTCAACATAAGAAACATGACTTTAGGTTATCTACATACAAGCTGCTAGAATGTCAACAGTCCAACAGTCTTATGGACATTCTGTAACTGTATAATATCATTTTTTGTGGGAGATTTATTGTCATTGATTTCATAAGTACTCGTTATCCACAAATTAACGTGTGCATCATCTGTTAAATTAAGTTTAAGAAGAAGACTAATTAAGCTCTGTTTATCCCCAATCTTTTTGTCCGCCAATATATTTTGTTCGTCTTTATATTTTGAAACAAAAATTAGTCTTCACGAAAACATATGGTTTTACAGTATGCATTTTTGCAGGAAATAAAAGACATTTATACATACCTCGTCCATACTATTCTAGTATCAGAGAACGGTATCATTTATCGTCTTCTCTTTTGTTGCTTAGACTTGGGGTGACCGTGTCTTAGGTTCTGCGGCCGTATTGGTACCGCTTTCCGTCCTCTTTTCTACATTCGGGTCCGCCAACGGAACATTATTCTCTGGCGGCAGGTACATCTCATGATATTTGGTTCAATGTGTGTTGATTTAAGACAAGTTTAATTATAACCTGATTTAAACTTCGAAATATTTCTGATAAAATTATCTTTTGTAATTGAAATACATGAACGTAAATTTGTTGCTCAGAGAATTGATTAGTTCATGATCATTTAGAAAAACTTGTTTAGTAATTACATCGACAGTCTCCTTGCAACAGAGTTTACAGATTTATATGTTGTGTCAAATTAATAATTTTCTTGACATTTGTTTCTTTTCCGTGTTGTAGAGTAGTTTACGTTGCAGCTAGAGACGGGATGCTGCCAGAAATGTTATCTTATGTAAACTGTAAACGCTACACACCCGTGCCATCCATTTTGTTCACGGTAAGTCTCTGGCTTGGAGAACATATTACCCTGTCACACTAAAAGATCATACATCATGATGGGGCTCAAATCACGGTTTGATTTCAATTTAGTTTATTAGAGTTTGAATCCTTCTTACAAAGTCCTCATTGCCGTAAATATTCGATCATCAGGGCTAACTCTGTTTTTTTCATCCCTAGGCTATCATCTCCATCATCATGGTATTCCCAGGAAATCTGTCAGAACTCATTGATTTCTTTAGTTTCACCGCTTGGATCTTCTATGGCGTTACAGTTTCCTCCCTTATTGTCAGCAGGTTCACAATGAAAGATGCAGAGAGAGTATTCAAGGTGAGTAAAACAGTCCAATAGCTTATGTTATGTCAAAAGACAGTTTGAAAATGTACAATGAAAGGCAATACCTGTGTTGTCTTTTGTTTGGATTAAAACAATGTAGGGAAATTTATTTACCAATCCCTCTTACTCGCCTGTTATTTTGCTCATATTTTGCTGTCGTCGGGTTGCCAATTTGGATTTGGAGGTTTGACATGTCGGTTCTCTGTTTTTTAACAGTCCATAGCGTTTGCAATAAAAAACATCAAGAAGATGCTAACATGTCAACATAATCATAATCCAATTCGATAAACTTAAAAATAAAAAATAAGAACAAAAGAAATATTTGCGTGGAGTGCAAGGAGAATAAAACCAGGTGCTCCGGAAGAGTTAATGTCTTCTGTTTCATCGACGACAACCGCAAAGTAAACTTTGGTCAATCCAAGCAAGTAATGTCACGTTCTCAAACGAGAACAATGTGTACAACAAGAGAACCAATGGGCAAATTAACAAGCATCAAAAACGTCCAGCTTATCTCACGCAAAAGAATAGATTCTTCCTAAGTGAGATCTAATTTCAGTTTGATTTCAATCTAATTTAATGTGGGGACTTCCTATCTTCTCGTAACACAGATTTATTCCTTTCATGGTTAAATGTTCAAAGCATTAAAGAATATTACCTTTTGAATAGCATTGGTATGGTCTCATTTTCATATTCTATAAGCTGGTCTGTTTTTTCTTTAATGTCATTACATCTTATTCTTAGAAAGGACAGCATCTTACTATATATAAGATCTGAGTCATTTTTATAAGAACACATACATACAAAATAAATAGCTGTCCTGATTATGAATTCATTTTAGTACTTCAAACATTTAGGTGACATGTTGTATGGATGCATAGGGTGCGTTGGTGTCCTTGTTTAACTCTGTATATGGCGTGACACACTGTAATGATTACTTCGAATTATTAGAGAATGAAAATGCTGAGGTGTTTCGGATATGGTCAGAATGACAGCTATCCTTACTAACCTTTTACAATTGCCTTATTATGTAGGTACCTCTACCGATCCCCATACTGTTTGTACTGCTGTCGATTTATCTGGTTATCGCTCCCATAGTACAGAGTCCTAGGATTGAGTTCCTCTACGCCTTTCTTTTCATCATTGGTGGACTCATTTTCTACATTCCTCTCGTCCACTTTAAATTAAACATTCCTTTTTGGGGTAAGTATATTTATTACTTTGTATGGGTAAGTGGTAATTAAAGTATCTGCTTATCACAATCAGAACTATGTGAAAAGCTAGATATAACAATTACACTAAATTCTGATCGGATATGTCCGTATATATTACATGTACATATGTTTTCGAATTAGACAGAAGATCGTCACTCAAATAACATGAGACAAAATATAATATGTCGCCAAATAACATATGACCTTCACATTTCTAAAATTTAGAACAATCGAACCATATCAACCCCTGAATATTGTACAAAAGAACATCTTTTAATACCAATCTAAGTAAGAAACCGAACCTTACAGTATCTTTGGGACTCGTCAATGAAATAGGTCTCATGGGGAATAATTTGTGATATTCTAATTCCGTGTCTGTTATATCGACAACATCCCCAAGAACCATTATCGGATTGATGCAAATATTCGAAATAACCATGCTTGTTTTAATTCTTTATCGTTATTACGCTATGCATAAGATACTTTCAATGATTGTTAATAATATCTAATCAAATCTTTAAATGCTGATGATTACAATAGGTGATCATATTTATTCTAATGAAAGATTCATGTGATATAGTAGATCAGATAAATTCATCTCCGTTCCTTATTGGTGCATCGATAGTTACAGTACAGTTACAGTGTGTGCGTTACCTTTGAACAATATCGACTTCCCAGACATTTATCGGGATATCATGTGCATGTATATATATATTCATATTTATTTTACAGGGAAAATATCCACGTTTTCGCAGTTACTTTTTGAGGCTGTCCCAAGCCCCTTTATACCTGATGAGTAGGGCAAGTGCTCCAGACATTATAAATAGTTATATAGAAATCAGCTGATAAAGATTATATATCTATGTATTAAAATGTGTCTGTTTTTTTTTTTTTTTTTTTATCTGTGGTCATAAAACAGGAATAATGTTTATTTTTCGCAAGTGAGCAAACATCGAAATGAACGTAATATATTTTGCCTTCGTATCTGGCATTTGCAGACCAAAGTACCTTATACAATCATCAGAAATTCCAGTATTTAATAAACTCGAATTCAAACGGCGCTTTCATTTATTTTCCAATTGTTGATGGTATATTACATCTGGTTGTAAGAGAATTTTAATTTGTAAGTAGTCTTTGTAGTGCTCTAAAAACATATATCACATACGCAATAACATGTGTTTGACCATGGGTCGTTGTTGCAAGATTAAAAGGGGTTCCTATGTGACGTCACTGCGTTATCGTCGTTTTATCAACTACCATGTTATAAGTGTTGTAATATATTATGCAGTCGTCAGGGGCATCAGGCGAGGGATTTGAGGCATTATTTAATTTTACAATGGGCTATTACATGTGTATTATTACAGAAATCGTTTCTCAACTCATTTCAGCGAATTATGTATCCTATAAACGGTTTCATTTTTCACTTCATCAGATCATGTTGAAATACTGTGTCTAGTGCTGTAATTGTTTGTGTTTATTAGGTATGGAAGTTGGCAAAAATGTCTTCAACACTTGTTTATCATATTTGTAAAAACAAATTTGTTAATTTTCAGTTAAAATCACGGTACAAACGCAGTACAAAACAATATTTTCTCTAATTTTTTAAGAGAAAAATCAGATTAATCCAAAATTTATCTATGAAGTATTTATGTCTATTCTATTTATATCTATATTTAAGTAAACATTATTGGCGTGAAATACACGTGAAAGGTGAAGGATTACATTTTGACATTTCTAATAATGACGGTACTAAATCCAAATCGTTTCAGAAGACTTGAAAACAATGAATTTATATGAAGACTAGCTTCGAAGATATGAAATTTCGAGTGCAATTAAATTGTGAATGCAGTATATGCCAAAGATATATATATGTGCATGTACCATTAATACAACAAATATATAATAGGTAAAGTTTTTTTTCGAAAGTTCAAATTTTCGCAGTTTCAAACCTTGCAGCAAAATATATCATTCTTGTAAGCCTTGAAATGAATAATGGTTTCCTGTATAATGTTTTATTTTCAAGTTAACTGTTCCCGCAGTTGGATTGAATCCTCGAAAATAGCAACTTTATATTATCATTGGTTTTCGTGTGTGTGAGTATAGTTCATGTGTTGGGGATATAAGTATGTATGAGAGATACAGTGTATATTTCTGATGGGAGAGTGTACGGGTGTGTATGAGTGTGAATGTAGCATTAATATTAAGAATGCATTTGTTTGCATTAGGAACGTGTATCTTTAATACTTTACAGGCATACTGAAACAATTGACTGTATTAATGATACAGTACTTCTGATACATGTTTTGGTTTTAGTGTATAACTAATGATAAGATATATTTAATCTGTATGTGACATGTCATTGTATGATAATGTATTGAAAAGTGTTATTTACTAATGTGTTTTGTACAATCCATTTCAGCAGTTAGAACAAATGTGACAATTTGTCAAAACCGAGAAGTTTTCGTGTCAAAAACAATGGTAGCCTGAAAACTGCTAGCACTTTGTTCAGCATTTAGGAATGTTCGTTTTTTCTTTTTTTTTTAAGTGTAATATCGTAATACTTTTCATTCAAACTTAAATGTTCTTTGCGTAAGATTACCAAAGACATACATTGTTTACTATTAGTATAATATATAATATTTAAGAAACAACATGTTCAATATTTGACTGAAACTAGTGATAGTTTTTTTGGTATAAAAATTAAGACACATCATGCAGCCAGTTCCAGAATAACAGTAATTAAGAAGAGAAAAATCCTTCCAAAAATATGGAACATGATTTCATTCAACTGTATTCTGTAGATTATCTTAAATCCCCGCGATAAATTTTAAACATCCACGCGAGGAGATCAACACTTCAAATGTTCTTTTCGATATTTTTAAGGCAAATGCTGTGTGGTTAACCTAAACAATCCTTTGTTCACCAAATGTGTCACGATTCTATTTTCTATTTTTAAGCAGTAGCTTAATCATCTGTTCAATAAACATTATTGTAATGATAACACCTATTTTAAGTGTGTTATTTCAAACATCGAAATAATTTGAACTATTTTCTGATCACGTATATTGTTTTTTTTTTTTTTAACTCGGGACAAAAATCGATTTTTATAGGGCCTTATTGCATTTCCACACCACCAAGAACGATTTCATGTCCGTGAACAAAGGTAAAATTTAAGACAAAAAAGCAATCTTGTTTTTTTCTTGTCCGTGTTTATTATCTGAACTGATTTTTGGCATTCAATTTCAATACTCCAAGCACAGAGTAGATGAAGCATTTTCTTTCTTCTTATATTGTGGCATTCATTTTTTCCGGTTTACTCATTAATTAATTAATATTATTATTTTCGTTAATTAATGATCTTTTGATCAGTTATGCATCGGTGTGTGTGTTTTATATCTCGACATTCACCGAGGAAATATATAGAAATAACAAAGAGTTTTATTTTTAAATGAAAACAACACTTTTGTTGATGTTTTTCATAAGCAGAAAATAATATTTCTGACAAATTTCACCAATGAAAACTGAACACATTTCGTATTGTAAAACTAACAAATGAAAAAGCAAAGTAAAAATAACTATAAATGAATAAATAAATAAAGCAGAATATTTAACAGTGTTTGCAGTATTAACGAATATATTTCAATAATTTGACTAACAATTTAATATCTTCACTCCTGCTAGCCGAATTTTCAATATTAAAAGATATATTTTAATCATGTGGCTAACAATTAACCTTACGTGTGAAATAAATTTGTTATTACTGTTGAATATCTGGTATTAATTATGTCATATCTTTAATTATCAGAGTGCATATTACACGCCTTCACATATTTGAAAACTGTAATAGATAATTTACAATACACCTGTATGTGATAATTATGCAAAATCATGTGTGGCCATGATGCTTTTACAGAATTTAATAGCAGACAATGTCAAGTTTGAGAATAAAATTGATTCAATCAAATTATAAATCGGGATTTTTTATTACTTCTACATGTATTTGTAGCTCTAGCATACATAAAGCAGGCTTAATTGTTAACCAAAGAAACGCTACCTACACATAATCCACTCTTTCTAAAAAAACAAAAACAAAACAAGTAAATAGCAACATGCCAACATAATCATAATCCAAACTCAACTTCAATAAAACTATGGCAAAGTATGAACGGAAGAAAGCTTTACAATCTAAGAACAAGTTTACCATCAACGGAACCACCAAACATACTAACGACTAAGAAACGCATCAAGTTTCATATATAGATAAACTATTTTACAATGAGATAAATTATGCTGACCATAAATTTTTTCCGTAATCTTCATCAACTGTAACGTGTAACATAAGATTGTTATAATGATATGATGGTTCTAAGAGTACTGGTGAGATCCTTGGGTAAAGATGTGTTTCAACAATGAGATAATTCAGCGATAAAGAACGTTATTTATACAGATATATTTTTTATGAGATTTAGGCATCAAATATAAAGATAGAATGAAATTATGTAACTTGTAAATTGATTTTCATGGCGATTGAATGATGTTTTGAGAGATACGGGTTGGTGAAGATTACAGTAACATTTGGAAATGATTTTATTTCGTGTAAAAAATTATCTAGATTTGACACGTATAGAAACTACTTGATTTCATGGTTGTCAGCATGTTTCAGCATCGAACGTCTAGATACCAGATGTTTAATATCACCAGACAATTAACATTGGGTATAGAAACTTTATAAAGACACTCATCGTGTTCATATTTTCCCTGTAATCTAATGCTGTATCTGTGGATTATTCCATACACGTTTAATTTAAATAAATGATTTTTCTGCAGCAATCAGAAGAAAAATGTTTCGTCAGAAGAACTTCTTCCGACTTCTACGAGACAAGGCGCCGACTATATGCTTCCAAAAAACTCCAGGAGCATAAAAAACATGTGCCATGCTATGTAAGATGACAGTAGCAATTATATATGCAATGTGGATATTGTTTATTCACAATTTTCTATTGAACTTAATGTAGTGATGTACAAGACTGAAAACACTGGAACTTAAGGTAGCGTAGAGTTCATGGCGCTATATAAAACATATTTCCGGTATATTTAAAGTACACCAATTTATATTTAAGAAAAATGGTAGATATATTCACAACGATTTCCATATCTGTGCTGAAGGATTCTAGTGAAACATATTTTGAAAAATCGTAGTTAAAAAGAGTTTCATTATTATCCTTATTAATCCCTCCCATTCCAAAATTAAAACATGCTGTATATCTAATTTGGAAATTACCTGTCGGAGAATTTTTTGGATCGTTCCTAAGGAAGATATGAAGACCTAGTCGATTTATGTGTGTCATTTAACATTTTGTGTGGAAAGATACAAAATTCATCATAAAAATGCAGTGTTAAATGTGGACGTTTATTACTGTTACATGACACCCTTAAGGTTAAGTTGTTGGTCTCGTCAGGATGTAGAAATGATAAGTCAAGGCAACGTGGTATTTAATATCTAAATTACACATTAATCGGAATTTCTTCTTCTTCCTCCTCTTTGAAAATAGAACACGACATTTTATGTTTGATTACAAATACCGAATATTTAGTCTCTATAAAGTCAACAAATTCCTTGCTTCGTAAGTTTAAAAACTGATTATAAACAAACTGACAGAAAGAAATATATAGAATACAAAATTCAACCAGATGACATTATAAGGATCTGAGGTTTATATCAACCAAATTAAAAACCAGCTGAGATAATAAAGATATGAGGTTTATATCAACCAAATTAAAAACCAGCTTTTAAAGATGTGAGGCTTATATCAACCAAATTTATAACAAGCTGAGATGATAAAGATGTGAGGTTTATATCAACCAAATTTATAATCAGCTGAGATGATGAAGATGGTAGGAGTATATCAACCAAATTTATAACCAGCTGAGATGATGAAGATGGTAGGAGTATAGCAACCAAATTTATAACCTGCTTATGCAATAAAGATGTAAAGTCTATATCAACCAAATTTCATGACAATTTATTTAATATCTGTGGTTGATAACCTTATGGAAAGATGGCAATCTACAAAACCAATCTACTGGTTATTATCTACCGTTAAGTAGGATCACTTCTTGTGGTACCCATGATGAAATAAACTCTGCTCTGGAAGATCGTTAAAAAATCCGAACTTTTTTGACTACATATTTTTTTTCTATTTCATTATTAAAGCGTTTTCAAGATCGCATTAGGCTAATGGAATTCTTGGCAGTTTATTCAGTTTTGGAATTCTGGGCTACCTTCAGGTTGGCTAGTTCGAAAATATCTTTATAATCGTGGACAATAGCTTATCATTAAGGGGAAATTATCTAACCAGTCAAATATTAAAACCGGTGTTTACAAGGGTTCGATATTGGACCCCCTTTTTATTTTGTTTCCTTTTTACACGAGCTAATATAAAGTTATTTATTGTTGACACCTCTTGTATGCATTATAAGCACTCCTATAAAAGGTTGCGAAAATTTAAGTAACGATCTTAAACCGTGAATTTTCAGTTAAGTAGTTACTAAAATTTTGATTTTAAGTAAAATAACCTCATTCATCCTGCCTTAATTAAGTTCATTGTATGTTGAACAAACTGTAGTTACTTACTAAACCTTGTATTTGCACAGTGACATATTTCTGTCCAAAATAGTTTTTTTTTTAATAGATAAAACCAGCTTTATCTAATCCAAGATTTCACCAATGTAATGGATATGCAACAGGAATTTCAGTTATTCACACTAAATTTTCTTGGTTTCTTGGTTGATTTTTTTTTCTAGCTGGGATTAAATTACCTGGGTAATCTTACTACTCTCCAATCAGCCAAGCTGACAAGCAGAGTGAACTTACTGAGACGTTCTTTACATAAACCACGGACTTCGATATAGATCCAAGTCCGTGCATAAACCCATCATCATAACTGAATGGTCCATATAGTCTCCTCCATCTGTATCCTTAAGAACTTTCCCCCATAAAACGACACCTACGAATTCTACAATACCTGTGTTAGCAACAACTCTCGCTCACTTTTGAATTGATGATTCCACGTCGCCAGAACACTGACGTTCGTCGGTGAGACGATATCCGGACACGGAAGGAGTCACGGAGACGGAAACCTGTCAATCAATCAATCAATCGATTATTTAATGTGCAACACGTTAAACGTCACCTGAATCACCGTCCAAAAATGATATAAAACCATCCTTAATTTCAGTAACAACAAAGACATCGGTGTTAGTATTAGAGAACGATACATCCTCTCTAAAATAGCATTCAATATTAATCTCTACTGCACCACGGACTAAGATATCATCATTTTGATTCGAAATTTCTATCTGTGTACACATGTACATGACTTAAAACCAAAAAATCCATGTAGGTCTAGATCGCTGATAAGTAACTGTAGATTAAACTGCAAAAAAAAATATGCACATTCGTCGATTTCATAAGCATACAAAAGAGTGAAGCTAAAAGTTGCTAGCAGTAGTAACATCAGGAATATCTATTTATATTTAGTACAGCTTTGTGCTACTATCTGATTGGTTCAATGATGACGCATATTGTACAAGTATATTCCTGCAAAGATAAAAATAGAACCGACATCATCTTCGCCATTCGGAACTCCTTGTATGTTACCTTCTACCACATCAGCAATATCTATTTATATTTAGTAAAGCTGTGTGCTACTATCTGATTGGTTCAATGATGACGTATATTGTACAAGCATAGTCCTGCAAAGATAAAAATAGAACCGATATCATCGTCGTCATTCGGAACTCCTTGTATATTACCTTCTACCACAATGTGAAACTGAAACTAGAGGGGCGGGGCACATTTATGAACCAAACAAACACAAGTGTGAACACGTACAGCCTGACGTATATATAAAGCCATTGAATTGGCAATGTCGTTAGAACACTAGTTCAGCCACCAATCTGACAGCACGAAATCACAGTAAGTCTCCGTAGCTGTAGCAATACATAAAAACAGAGACGATTTGAAAATGTTTTTATTCTCAGGCATGTAAAGTAGACGTCCAAATCCTTACTCACCTTGACATATTCTTAATTAATAAGATATCAAAATAATGCTGAGTGTGCGTATATGTCACTTTGCTGGGGAAACCTGTGGTAGAGAACTAGGGCATTAGCACTTTGGTAATTAATTACCTCATATCGTATTGAAGAAGTCGTCATCAAAGAATTCATTCTGTGATTTTGTGATGCTGTCATTAGGTAAAAAATAGACAACTTGCAGTGCATTTTTTTCATACTGAAATCATAGATATAATTTTGCAGCTACAATGTGCATGCAACTGAGAGTAAATTGGGTAATATGACTCAATTATCCAGCTCATCAATGATCAAAGTAAATTTGTCCCATTAATCACTGACATTGTAGCAATTATGTTATAGTTCAGTATTTTCTGTAGAGCAAGGGACAGTTTTTTCACCTTTTGGCAATAGTCACATTCACATTACAGATCAATTCTTGTTTTTCGGAATATACCTGTGTTTTTTTAATGGTGGATATTGACTATAATTACAGGCACTTTGGAAAACAGTAGCAACATGGGCAAAGATAAGTGCAAATTCTGGGTCAACTGTTACAGGAAGGACCCAACACACAAGAAAAATTTTCTCCACCCTGGTGACACAGTGGAAGATAATGGTAAGATTAAGATTTTCAGCTTACAAAAGAAGGATATAAGGTAACTTTACTTAAGTTAATAATTCCAGCAGACAGCTTTAAAGAGATCAATACAGTCTGCCTAGAAATGGAGCACTAAATATGTGAAACAAAGCAGTGGAAATGGCATGCAGTGAACAAACGATTACTTTCAGTCCCTATGAATACATTTTTCTTAATTAGATATCAAAATTTTGGTGTATATAATGATTTGTGATTAAGTTTTTCAGACTTTTAACAATATCACTTAGATCTGGAGACACATTGGTATTCTATAAAAAAAAACAAGTATTTTTCATTCTTGTCAAAGGAAACATTTTAGCAAATATATATTGGAAATTTATGAAAATGTCTTTAACATGTAGATATAAAGTGAAACCCTGTAGATATAGATTGATATCATTTCACACAGAATCAGTATCACAATTAAAGCAGAAAATTTGTTTACCTAGTACATTTGTTGTTGTTGATGTCACAGATGATGAAGCCATGGAAGTTGATGATTCTACCACCAAACCTGTTCCTCTGAGGCGGAGAAAAACACATGAACTAAGCCAGAGTGATGGCGAAGATGATATAGATGAGGCACCTAAAACAACACTGAAGAAATCAAACTCAAAGAAAGCTAAATGCTCAGAAGATGATGAGAAGCCAGGTCCTTCAGGGGAAGGTAAATCTAGTGATGAGGACACTAGCAAACCCAAGTGTGAATATTGGGAAAAATGTTACAGAAAAGATCCCAAACACATGAAAGATTATCGGCACCCAAAGCAAAGATTAAGCACAAGACCAAAACCAACAAGGAAGTTAGAAGATGGGGATATTGTCAGTGTGGAAGGAGGTTTTAAACTGAAAAGAATCGGCAGTGACTTTACATGCACGTAAGTATATACAATATATGATTATATGGCATGTAGGTTTTATCAGCTGTCAGTTAATGTCAGGTAGTAGGCCCACACACATCAATCATAGTTTTATTAGAAATACCAGCAGATGTTATCCTGTGAAAAAAGGCCACTAACATATTTTGAACTCAAATTTTTGTGTTAGCCTCTCTGGGCTTATTTTAAGATAGCTTTAGTAGCCTCTTTCTGGATCAGTTTTATCTGAATCTAGGCAAGGTATCTGAATGAAAGTGAGATTGACACAAATTTGTATGAGTTTTTGTCTATTTCTTGTTTATCAAATAATTGTGATGACTATTTTATTGTTTCAGTTGTATTGGTTGGAAAACACAGAAGAATGCTACAAACAAACGGACATGTAAACATCTGAGGGAACATTTGGGGGATGTTTATGAAGCCGCCAGAATTGGTCAACTTCCTGTGGCAAAGAGGAAAGCACCAGAACCAACACAACATTTCCGCCATCTTGCAGTCAGTTTATTACTAGCTCACAAATACGATGAAAAGTAAGTCACTATATTACTCTTTAATATTACAATGTAATCTGTCATTTAAATTCATAACTGTCAGTTCAGTAGAACCTGTCTGAAGAGACCACCCATTTTGTCTATAAAGAAGTTTTTTCTGTAATAAAACCCTGTGTTTAAGTGTGTACCTCTTCTTTCCATATAGTAGAACCTGTCTTGAGAGACCACCCCTTCTGTCAATAAAGTACCTGACTAGTGAGTCCACCATTTCTGTTTGTAAAGTAGAAAATGTCTTGTTATTATGAGTCCGACCTGTATCTGTACAGTATATCTGTCTTTGATTTTATGTTTTTCAGCACAATCACAAATTTTCTATTTCAGATCTACCAATCCTGTTGGCTGGTGGGTGAGCGAAAAATTAGATGGTGTGCGAGCATTCTGGAATGGAAAGTAAGTCTAATTCATTAATTGCTTAATTGAATTAATAAATAAACTTATCATGTTATTAAATAATGATAATAATTTTGTCAAATTTTCATGATGAAAAACAGTCATTTCACCAGGCTATATTATAGTCATGAATATCACCTTTTAGATAAAATTGATAAGATGGCGTATTTACTATGTACTAATACAGTAATTCCGGTTTTGTAGGTGCTTCTACTCCAGACTAGGAAATCCTTTCTATGCACCCAAGTGGTTTACAAAAGTAAGTATCACAGATTTAGTGAAAATGTTTTTCTTTTTTTTTTGCTTTACCTGATATCTTTATGAAATTTTGTTACAATTTTACCATATATAGCTTTAAATCGTCAATCGTAGTCCATGTTTACCAATAGCAATACAAAAAAGTAAACAAATATGTAAATGTTTTATAATAATTTCAATTTTTTTTCAAGGATCTGCCAACAGACATGCACCTAGATGGTGAGCTGTTTGGAGGAAGGAAAAAGTTCCAGTCAACTGTCAGTATTGTGAAGACACCAGAGTGTGATAACTGGAAAAAACTTGTGTACAGTGTAAGTTAATGTTGTTGAACTAATAGTGAATATTGTATCAATTCATCGATACTTCAATTAGAAGTCCATCTCAAATTTTAATATATAATTTCAAACTTTTACTTTTATTGACAACATTGAAATTAGGTATATACTTGGTAGATAGAACATCACAAATTGACTACTTTTTTTTTTTAATTTTTGAAAGATCACGTGTGGCCATAAACTATTGGTTAACAACATATGGTACCATAGCATGATCTGCGATTTTGGGGCAATGATGTATAGGATGTGTAATTCATAGGGCTTTACATTTTGTTTATATAGGTATTTGATGCACCTCACATGGAAAAAGAAACATTTGAAAAACGACAGGAGGCACTCACAGAGTATTTTGATGAACATAAGTAAGTATTATTTCTCCTTGTCTTTGTCACCTTATTTCTCACATCACTTTTCTTCTTTTTATATAGAGCTTATAAGAAATGAAAAGAAGAAATACCATATTATTGAAAAATGTATATATATGGCTCTGTGCTATTTATCAAATGTTCAGTTCTTGACTTCTACCTTTATTTGCTACAGGCCTCAATATGCAGAGCTGGTGAAACAGACGAAATGTACCAGTAAGAATCAGTTGGAAGAGGACCTGAAAAAAATCATTGCTCTCGGAGGAGAGGGACTTATGATTCGAGAGCCAAAGTCTAAATATGAACGGAGGAGGTCAAAAACGCTTTTGAAGTTGAAGAAATTTTACGATGCAGAGGTAAGTTGATTAAAACAATCACATGACTATGATTAGGATTATTGTATTTACGGCAAGTAAATGTCAGATATCTGGGTTAATTACATGCTTGTCACGTAGATGCATGTATGATACTGTGTACAGTATGAGTCATGTTCTTAGAATTTATTATCTTTTATGATGAAGTTTCCAACTATAGGCCCTTGTGTGGCAATAAGCCCACCTCTTAGTACGAGTGTGAGTTTACGTTAGCCCACATGGTTTAACAAAATTTAATACAATGGTTAGCTAGAATATTATTTACTTAAAATTTCTAGAAGGAATAGGACAGCTAGCAGCACTTCTGATACCTGTAAAATATCATTCAACTATCATATCAAGACATTGTTCTATTTTTGTCACTTTAGGCCATCGTAGTTGGTTATGACCCTGGAAAAGGTCGTTTCACAGGAGCTGTTGGAGCCTTGAGGTGTAAGATGGAATGTGGCAAGCTGTTTTCTGTAGGGTCTGGGTACGTATTTATATGACATTCAAGATGATCTTCCAAGACATTTTTACACTGTAAGAAACTTGTAAAACTCTAACATAAATTATTAGTCATTCAAATTTTTTATAAAGATTTGTTAATATCATAGCATCTTAAAAATCTTATTTTCAATTCATCAAAACTTTAATTTTTAAAATAGAAGATTTTCAGTTGAAATTTAATAATAAATATTGCTTTTGTTTCTGATGATAGATTGACAGACAAGGACCACAGACGACCACCTAAGATTGGCTCTATCATAACCTACAAATTTCAGGAGTATACAAACTCCGGCAGTCCACGTTTCCCAACTTTTCTAGGTGTGAGAATTGATGCTACAGAACCAAAGGATGCAGATGTACCAGTGACTATAGCAGATGAATGATGTTGCTTTTATTTGTGACAAACATTATATAACAACAGATCAGCACACAATACATCTACTTCAACATCAGACTTCTTTATAAAGTGTTTAAAACCTAACGGCAGCTTATTGTACAGGAGGTCATTAAGAAAACTGTGATGGCACCTGCTATGGACAATTTTCAATCTATATAGTACCAATCAATTCTATTGTCTATTTTTGTACATTATTGTATATAGTTTTATCTTTATTTTAATTAACCTTTGAAATAGTTATGAGCTAATCAATTTCATGCTTTACTTGTACCTTGTCATGATTTTAAAAATTTCAAGAAACAGAGTTTTTATTTAATTTCATGCATTATATATATATATCATAAAGATAACTTTCAATTATGTCCATAAATTATTGTGATTTATTCAGTTTTTAAATTTGGACACTAAATATTTATTTTCAAAAATACCTTCAGCTCTTTTTAAATTCTCCCTGTACTTAAAGCTACAGCTATATCTTATCAAACATTAAAAAGGTTGAAAATCTATTCTGAAATACAGTTGAAATATTACCGGTGTTTTTTGTTAATATGCTATTTATTATGTTTGGCAAATTGTCCAATGGGAAAATGTAAAGATTGATAATTATTCATTTCATTTGTGATATTAAACAGCAATGAAATGAAAATGTATGTAAATACTTGATACTAATTTATTTTTTCAGTATTTATAGAGATTTATTTTCTTAGAATTTAAATGTATACAATATTTATTATTTTACATAAATATACTGTATCTACAATATTTTTATCATTCAATATTTCAGAGAATGGTAAATGAAAACATAACAATTTTATGTTAATCTTGACAATAAGAAACCATACTGTGCAATCTTAAGTGATTAATAGACAAAAAATCCACTTAATTGATTTTATACTTGTAATATTTGGAATGAGTACCATAACATATTTGTTGAAAGCGAATGTGATATTTACCTCCTAGGTATTAATACATTGAGTGATATATAGTGTTATTGTTTTGTACATTATAGCAGAGCTTATGTTATTTAGATTGTTTGTTTGGAGATTTTTTTTGTCTTTTCTCTTTATGATGCATTGCTCACCCCGTTTTGGGTGATATTTCCTTTGATTGAGGAGATGAATGAAATTTTCAGATGTTTTAGTTGGATATAGTATTGATGTACGTTGTGTAACATTTTACAATTACTTCCCTTATTTGAGAATATTTGTAAAACAGAAATAAAGAAATAATTCAATTAGCCATGTGTATGAAAATGAAAAATTTAGAAAACCAATCCAAGGATTTAGAAATCCCTTCTTTCATAACACAGAGGAATTAGTTATTAAAGTGTAGGAGTTACAGTTTGTATTGTTACCAGAATAAATGTGTGTTATATATGTATCGGTTTTGAATTGTATATTGTACACTCTCCTTCATGTATTGGTAACACTTCCAACTGGTTTGCTTCTTTTTGACAAAAATTATAACACTAACAAATGTGAAAATGAAGTGTGACAGATACTGGTGACATCTCTTATAATCTGATGAACAATAAAGAACATCTATGTCATTAGAGGCAATATCTTAAATTTCATTTATCTAGAGAAAGAAGATGTTACTTGTATTAGGTATTATTTCCTGTTGAAGTTTCTATTTTCTAAAACTTTTATCTGTGTAACATCATAATAACCACAGGTCCTATAATCATTGCTACAATTTATTTTACATTTCCATTCAATAACATTGACACACACAGAAAAAATGGAGATGACAAGAGAGTCTATAGCGTTAGTTTTAACACAACATTATGTATGTACACATCTTAATATAATACACTTATTTATAATCAGTCATTTTATGACCAATGAATGACCCAGACAAACTTGTATAAAATAAGTAAGTTAAATATCAGATACCAAAAGTACAATACAAGATGACCCTCTTGTCACATTATCTAACAGAGGATACCAAAGCACAACAGAAGTCTATCTTACTTTAATCAGACCATGTGACAGAGAAAATCATAAGACTAACTAGTTGTCATACAATGTGACAGAGGAACACAATACAAGTCTGTCTAGTTGTATCCCCACATGTGACAGAGGAACACAACACAAGACTGTCTAGTTGTATCCCCACATGTGATAGAGGAACACATCAAAAACCTATCTAGTTGTATCCCCAAATGTGACAGAGAAACACAACAAAATCCTGTCTATTTGTATCCCCCATGTGACAGGAACACACATAAGACTGTCTAGTTGTGTTGGACCAAATTTCAAAGGAACACATCAAAAAGTCTGTCTAGTTGTATCCCCACATGTGACAAAGGATAACATCAAAAGCCTGTCCAGTTGTATCCCCACATGTGACAGAGGAACACATCAACATCCCACATGTGATGGAGAAACACAACAAAATCCTGTCTAGTTGTATCCCCCATGTGATAGAGGAACACAACACAAGACTGTCTAGTTTTGTTGGACCATATTACAAAGGAACACAACAAAATCCTGTCCAATTGTATGCCCCATGTGACAGCGGAACACAAAAAAGTCTGTCTAGTTGTATTGGACCATATTACAAACCTTACTATTCATATCATCCAATGTGGTAGGTACACAACAAATGCGTGTCTAGTTGTGTAGGACCATGTGACAGAAGGACACAACACAAGTCTGTCTAATTGTCAGACCATGTTACAGAGGAACACAACAACAGCTTGTCATAACCTTATACACCCCCTTCAGTTGGGCATTTGACTAGTAGTTAAGGTATAACACACTAACAGTTACTGACTCAACTCCAACAATTATTTACTCTCTTCGAACAAATACAACAAAAACATAAATATAAACACTCTCCGATGAAATAACCAGTCAGACAATGGTCAAACAACTCCAAAAAATAAATCTTGTCTTTATGAAAGACAAATTTCTGAATAAATATACACTAGCTGATTTTCAACACTGATCTTCGAATGAAGTTATTTACTTGGTACACGTATTGCCTTGTGAACAGCAAAGGTCATTTTGAGGTGGAATCTCTTTGATAAAGTTGGTGACTACTTCACTGAACAACTTATGGGAGGTCCATCGTATGTCATCAAGAGCAATTAGGTTAAAATGTCTTACTCAAGTACACAACTATGTCAGCACAGGCCAGTTCAAACATAAGCTACCATATAAAAAAGGTGACAAAGTTTTTCATGTAATATGCTTGTGTTTTTAAATTGCATTTTGTGTAAAAATAGATTATCATAGGATTTCTGTATTTTCTGGGAATATCTATGTCTTTCTTCTAAACCTACCCCCATAGTAGCTTAATTCATTCCACACTAATTTATGATATACTGTAAAATCATAAATATTTGTGAGGGTTTTATTTTTTATGGGTTTTGGGAGAGCTCTTAATCCACAAATTCATATATCCACACATTAGTTTCACAAACTCTTAAAATTAGTATATAAGCAGATTTGTTGAGCTATAGTTATCCAAGAAATCAAGTCATAGTGATTTGTGATTTTAAAAATCAAGCCACACAAAAATATCTAATTTCACAATAATATATATTATATTTGCATTGCCAACCAGTGATAATTATAGCAAATTTTACTCCATAGATCACAAGTATTCACAATCTGAGTTTTTGCACCATAAAACTCTATTGTTTGTTAAGTACCATTCATCTAAGATAAAAATAAATAACAGCTGAAATTGATATCCGTGACACATAGCTAATGCTACTATCTGAAATAATTTGTCAAGAGAAAGATTGACATTACTAAGAGATCATGAAATATTATGAACTAGATAAACATATTGATTAAAAACTTGGAAAACAGAAATACTTAAATGGTTTGAGATGATGAATGTTTGTTTTTACGAATATCTAAATGTCTTTTTACTTCCTTTATGGCACTAGGCATCAAAGTAATTCAATCTTTAAATGAAGTATAATGCAATAGCAATATTGTATTAATGTTACAAGTTTCTAAAAAGCCTTAATGAAAATGTGAGTTTACTACATGGCAACATGACCAAGCTGAATTTTTCAGATTCATTAGGAATCTTTGAAAAGCTATATATACTGTGCGTAAAGTTCAGGGGTATAACATTTAATATCTTTCGGGTAAAAATACAAATCCTCAGAGGTATTAGAAGAATTTTGTTCCCATTTTGTTTAATGTTTTGGACAGTATGTTCAGAATGATGTAATGATATAATGATCTAGTCTGTATGTTCAACACTGTCAAGTGTGATGTAATGATACAATGATCAAGTCTGTATGTTCAACACTGTCAAGTGTGATGTAATGATACAATGTTCAAGTCTGTATGTTCAACACTGTCAAGTGTGATGTAATGATACAATGTTCAAGTCTGTATGTTCAACACTGTCAAGTGTGATGTAATGATACAATGTTCAAGTCTGTATGTTCAACACTGTCAAGTGTGATGTAATGATACAATGTTCAAGTCTGTATGTTCAACACTGTCAAGTGTGATGTAATGATACAATGTTCAAGTCTGTATGTTCAACACTGTCAAGTGTGATGTAATGATACAATGTTCAAGTCTGTATGTTCAACACTGTCAAGTGTGATGTAATGATACAATGTTCAAGTCTGTATGTTCAACACTGTCAAGTGTGATGTAATGATACAATGTTCAAGTCTGTATGTTCAACACTGTCAAGTGTGATGTAATGATACAATGTTCAAGTCTGTATGTTCAACACTGTCAAGTGTGATGCAATGATACAATGATCTAGTCAGCATGTTCAATGAAGTCAAGTGCAATGCAACAATATAATGTTCAACCCTGTATGTTTAACACAGTCCTGTACAAGGCGACGATCTAATGTTCTATTTCTTTTTTTAAATGCAGCCTGGTGCAATTCGATGACATAATGTTCCAGTCTGCATGCTTAACATGGTCCATTGCATTGTGCTGATATCATGTGTTAGTAGTCCTCATGTCTAACACGGTCCAGTGCAATGTAGAATTGTTTATTTTGTCGTATGTCATGCACTCCTATTGGTCCCACTTCACAGTCAGCACATATTAGGTATTTGATGTTATCTACAGTGTTTGTGAAACCAAGGTTTTCAAATGTAAACATATCATCCACCAACCAGAATTTATTCAAAGTTTCTCCATCTTTTGGTGCTGCATTTGGCTTCTTCTTCATGTGTGGAAGAAATAACTGAAAAACAAGAGAAACATAAAACTTTCATATTGATGAAGAATTCTTGTTGTACCATTTGAATAAATGTTTTAATTAAACATTTTTTAATCATCAATGGTATTTCAATTTATCTATCCAATGTTTTAGTTGCTTTTTGAGAAGTGAAGTTTGACCTTGACCTCTAGTAGACCTGTTGTCCTATTTCATTGATTTTGAACATTTTTGCTTATAATATCTACCCAATTAATATATAATTTAAATATTTGACCTAGTTCTTCAAAGTGCTGATACTTATAAATGTACTCATGGTTACAGTTTCTTCATGCTATCAAGAAAAACAAAATTTGACACCGTGACCTTAACTTTTCAAATTATGACCCCAAACATTTGGTCACAAAAGGTATACATTTATCTGGAATTTTTCTTTTTTTTTTATGAGTATCTTTGCACCACAACACTAGAGTAATATATATACCATTTAAGAATCAAATACTGACCACTGCAACATTGACCTGATGACTTTGACCTTTGATCACATGACTTCTTGTTTATATGGTTCTTCTAATAAATGACATTACAACACATGATCAGTTCAAAGAGAAAATTGAACTCCTTAATAAACTATACACAACACATGAGAAATAAGACTTAGGCCTCCACATCTTTGATCTTAGAACTGATAACCTTGACCTTTGATTACACAGTTTCTAGATACATAACTGACCACCTACCCTGTGAAGTGTAAGGTCTTCATTTGCTTAAAGTCAATATTAAATTGAAGTTATTAGATTTCTGCTATCAAAAGATAAAAGATGATAGTTATATTGGCTTATGGATCAAGTCTTAATGTATAGAAATAAATATTAAAACAACTATACAGATAATATCAATCTAGGTTACAATGGTCTCAGTTCAAAAATGGCACTAATCAAAACTGTCCTATCATAAAAATTGCCCTCATAAATACTGCCTTAATATTTAAAGGCTGTTATTGGGGAAACTAACAAAGATTTTGTATGTATATCAATCCTGCATTAAAGAAAATAAACTGAATAATTTTATTGAAATCAATGTCACAATAAGAAATGTATCAATTGTTCATAAGAGATTGCTTTACTCTTTTTGAAATAATAAAAATTGGTTAGTAAAAGATTAAAAAGTGCCTAATATCTGCCTTATCAGTGTAATTTGATGCAATTAATATGCTAAGCTATTTATATTCATTTATGATTTACAATACAGGCATATGATATGATTTAACACATAAGAGAATAACTGTTATATTTAACATATTTACAGCTAATGATCCAATTCATAACCTACACAGTACCTAAGTGTATATCATACTTCTTTAAGCTATAATTACAAAGTAATAGTTTTACTATGATATCACAGAACAAATTTTCATATGTAGGGTATTTTATTTCGGTCAGAGTAAAAAGAAGATTTTGCAAGAAATAAAAATTGGTAGATACCAATTTCTGTGCTATAAAGTTTATAATTACAATAGAAATCACCTTGAAATTATGATTTAATTTGCAAACTTGTCAAAGATCATTTTTTCATAAATCAAGATATCTGATTTATTGAAAAATCAAGTTTTGTGCTCAATTAAATATGCTTTTCTTTCTAAAATTGAGCTCGTAATTTGTGTATAAATGAAATATATCCACTTTATATAATTTATGAATTCCAATTGCTTGGAATGGTATATTCATATAAAATCTCATATGTTGAAATGGAATTTACCAACTAAGTACAGTTGTACTTGAAAATTTCAAGAAAATCCAACCATAATACCTTTTCTTCCATGATTAGTAGTTTGTTAAAAAAGAAAATTTTTACTCTGAAGCATATATAACATTGCTACCACTCCGGTGAAATTAAAATATTGTCTATCATAATTATCCCAAAGTATTCATATTTGCAACAATTATTTGATGCCATACCCAGATATGAAAATACTGCTGATTACGTTTACATAATAATCAATTTCACCAAGTGGTCAACCATGAAAAAAGACAAGACACAGTAAACATCCTAAAATACACCATCACATTATTGCGGCCTGGACTCAGATATATATCTATTTTAACTTTTACAAAATAATCAATTTCACCAAGTGGTCAACTAGGAAAAAAGACAAGACACAGTAAACATCCTAAAACACATAATCACATTATTGCAGCATTGACTTAGATATATATCTACTCCAAGTCTGTGAATGCAGTAATATATATTTAGTAATTGTTTAAAACATAAAATAATTGCCAGAGTTTTAACAACAAACTGGTATTCAAGTAAGTTTCTCTTTTATCAAATCAAATGACACATCATACTGGTTTTATTTCAAATTATATAACTCAAACATTTTCAAACTTTGTAATCATAATAATAAATGTTTCATATGGATTAATTTGCAATTCCCTGAATCACTGATTTCTGAACATGCTTAAGTGATACCCAACCTTACGTAGAAATGAGAAATGCGCACTACTGTGAAAAATCTTAATTAAAATAATTTCAATTGATAGCATATTTAAATATTCTTGATAAATGAAAATTGAAAAAAAAATAACATCAGAATTAAGTCAATCTAACCAAACACTGTATACATGTTTGGCCGTTACTACTAGGACAGTTTTTGTAGTAAGATCGTTCGAAATGTACACCAATCGCGATCACGCCGGCTGGTGAACAGTCATGATCACCAGGTCACGAATAAATGACATCTCTCTTATCACCTCTTTTTCCTTCATACTGGCTTTCTGAGGTAGAAGAATGACAGATGAACATCTTTGACAACATATCTTTGTTTTGTTTTTTCCTTCCTGTACCATTCCATCAAACTTCACAGAAACCGCATCATCTATACTAGCCTCACTCATTATGAACGTTGCTGCGAAAGGAGAAAAAGTGTTTGTGTTTTTAAAATCAATGTTTTTGTACGATTGTTCTAAATTCACTGGATTCAAACATTTAAATGACGGAATATTTTTACTCTGTTTTACGCATGCGTACTGAAATTAAAACTGATTCTTGGTCGCTCACATGCTTCTATCAAATAACAATAAATATCACTCTGCTGAAGCACTCAAATGACGTCGATTGAAACTCTCTACGAGCACCTGCAGTCTGACTACATTCAGGTGATAGAAAAAAAAAACCAGCAGAAAACATTTCTAAGGTATACTTTTGATTGATGCAATGAACGTTAATTTAGTTTTACGTTATCAATAATTGATACAAAACGCTTTATTTGCAGATCAGCTTTGAATTAGCTTGTGTTTCTGTATTATGTATATACGTCGCAGACCCCAAAGCTGGTTTAGTGCGACGGGAAAGAGAGAGCAATGCTTTCATTGACAGTTGTTGGCGAGGGATGACTGGAATCCCTCAGTTGTTTGCACACACGCATTTTTATCTTCCAGGTGGTTCCAGTCTATCACAGTTCTTATCCAAAAAGTTCTCTTGTCGTTGAGTGGCGACAATCTGAACTTGGAATGGTGTGCTGTTATTTGTGGCATATGTGTCTACGGTATTTTTATTATATAACTATCAAATGATGTCAGGATATGTGGCTCTTTTGGGTCTAGATTTTTGTAAAAAGGCAGATGTGGGTATGGCTGGTTCCAACTTCCTAGCTTGTCGATTTCAGGTTTTGTGTATATGGACCACAGATAATAGCTCCGTATTCAATGAAGGATCTTACATGCAAGATGTAAGCAGATTTTTTCAGTTTTGGTTGCAATGGATGATGTTTCATCTTTGGAAGCTCAGTGATGCATTCACTTTCATGGCCATTTTCGTTATATGTGTATTCCATATTCTTCTGAGATTAGAGGCCAAGGTACAGATTGTGTTGTACTTGTCGGAGAATGTGTCTGTTAAAGATGTAGAATATTTTACTTTGATGAAGAGTATTTAGTTTTTTACATTAAATTCTACATTAAATTTATTCCTCACACCTCAGCCCATTTTTCCAGGTTTTTTTAGGTTGTTTTGGAGGATCACATCATCTGAAAAACTGTGTTTACACCTAGATAGTCATCTGCAAATAGCCAAACTGATGATTTAACAGTTTGGTAGGTCATTTATTTGACATAGGAATAGTAACGGCCTGATGACTGTTACTTGTGAGACTGCAGAGTCTATGCTAACTTCTTTTGAGTGTTTCCTTTCTATGGTCAGCCAGGAGTGGACAGGTCATCTGATTTTGTATCTGATTTTGTATTGAAAAGCTCAATTTGTACAGACATTGTCAGGAGTTGTGTTTCATATGAATATCCTGAGAGGTAACTGTGGTTTAATCAGGTTAAGATGGTGTTTCTTTTGAAGTGCTTTAACATGTGCTTGCATATTATATGTTCCAGGACTTTGTATGGGATAGATGTTAAGGAGAGAGGTTTGTAGTTACTGCATAGTTTTTATCTTCATTTTTGGAAGGTGCATGATATGTTTGGATTGAGTAAGTCTGATGGTAGCTCACCTGTGTCTATGGATTTTTGATATATTGATGCTAGTCTGAGAGCACATTCTTTGAGTACTTTGTTTGGTATTTTATCTGGGCCCATTTTCTTAAGTAGCTTTGTAAATGATAAACGGAATGGTTAATCCAAAATCTTTTATCTTTTTAAAATTTTCTTAGACTTCTCTACCACCATATCTGTTCATACTGTACTTTGTATCTTCAATATTCTTGTCTTTATTATGGATGCTGTAAAATCATACATTTCATAGTTTAAGGTTATACACTTTTGTTGGTACCAGGGCTTTTTTTATTTGTGATGAAATCCACGTCTTCTATTTCTATAATCCATGTCAACTTTTATCACATTATTTCAAAATGATCAGAGGTTTGTGGATTCAGAATACTCACAAATTCAATGAAAATAAATCTTCCACAAAAAATAATGATTTTGCAGTAAATAAAACCTGCACTCACCCAGATTAAACTTTAACAACTATTTTTCACTCCCTTTATTTAAGATCTGTTTAAGATCATTCTGAAATAGTATATTGTAATGGAAGTCTTGGTCTTTATTGCATCTTTTCATTTCAAAGGATTTTGATTTTTCTCTTCTGAACTCAAATAGATTGACAATACCTTGTTAATCATATCATTCAGTGTTTCATTATGATTAATTTCAGCGGATACAAAGCATTGAAGATGAGCGGTGGAGGCGGATCAAAAGATGTTCCCGGAATGTCAATGATGTCGTTTGTTTCTCAAGATGAAATAGATAGCGTTAGGAAAAAACGGCAAGAGGAATGGGAAAAGACACGAACAGAAGATCAACCTTTAGGTAATTTAAACAATAATTATATTTTCACACATTGTTCATAGACGCCCTATATATATATATATGAGCTATTACCATGATCTACAGCCAATTATATATTAAACTTATACTTTGGGCAGCATGTGAGTTGCCCAGTTAGGTTTTAGAAGATGGAGCTAATCAGCTATGCATGATATCAACTTGAATTAGTCCATCAAGACTATACTGTATGCTCAATGTAAAGAATCTATAATAGTTTTCCTGGCTATATATACAAACCAAAAGAAAATATGTCAAGTAAGACTTAATTCAGATGTGTGGTGTCCACAAAGATTAGTTTCCCCATAGAACAGATAGTTAAACCACAAAAGAAAACATCAACTATGGTCACATGTCATAATTATTATCAGTGATGATATATATATAACACACTTGATTGTAGTTCAAAAAGTTCTGACACAGTTTTAGCTCACTTCATCCCAAGTACTGGTGAGCTTATGCCATGGCACGCTATCTGTTGGCGTTAAGCAAATTTTTATTAAAAGTTGTGTGTACATCATGAATGACTGAACAGATTTTGACCAGTTTTGGTAAGAAGCATCCTTGAGGAAAGTCGAACCAAGTTGGTGTTAGCACTGGTTCTCCACCCCAGGGAATGGAAGGGCAGTGCCCAAAGGGTGAAATTTTGCAAAGTCTTTTAATTCCTACTACTCATGTAGGAAAGAATGGCTATTGCCCAAATTTGGTCTGAAGCATTCTTTGGGGAAGGTAAATCAATCTTGTATAGACGTAAGGTCTTGGCTCCTCTTTGAGGCTGGAGTAGCTGGACCCACTAGGGGAAACAGAGAAAATTCCTTAAAATCCTACTCCTATAGGAATGAATGGATATTGCCTGAATTTGGTCTGAAGCATTCTTTGGTGAATCTATCATAAAAATCCTTCTTCGGTACAAGGATATCTGTCAACCACAACCAAGTCATAAAATAAGATCAGGAATAGAACGTTTTGGACTTATTGGAATGCTGATTACACTAATATTTATCAATAATTCAGTCAAAGATACATGTATTTATATCTTACATGTTAAGATAATTAATTCTGTAGCAAATATGTAAAAAGACTTTTTAATGTTAGTCTATATAAAATGTACTAAAAGATTCTGTTTGACATACCAGATTGTATGTTACACTTTCAGAATGTCCCGAGGAAATTGTGGACAATCGATCCTTATTTGAGAAACTACAGGAACAAAAGATGAGGCAGCAGGAAGAATATGAGGAAACACATAAACTGAGTAAGTTGTCCCAATAGTATGTTGTTTGAGGCTTACAGTCATGTCTACAGCTTTCAATAATGGAAGGTACAAAGTCTGATAATGCTTTGTATCTACACATAAGACCACAAGAGTATGTTTCTACAACATTAAGTAAAACAATCATCATGATATTTCAAAACTAAGGTGTATTGCGTTATGTATCCCAGTATGTATACATGTATATGACAAAACAAAAATCAACGACAATAATCTTTAATTTCTTGTAGTCTGATAACAATGATTATTTATTATGCTATTTGAGCATAAGAAAATAATTTCTCTTTTTCAAGAGAATGGGAATGTTAATTTCAGAAAGGTGTCAAAAATCACATGCAACAACATCTTTTTCATTATTTTTTTCATCTCCAAAGAGAGAAACATTATTATACCCGGTACATTCACTTCTGTTTTTATGATCATATACTATCTGAACCATAACAGTTAGTACTGATCAGCTTTGCTTGATTTTGTTTTAGGGAACAGTGTCAAGGGTTTAGATGAAGACGAGGCAGGATTTCTCGAATATGTGTCAAAAAATGAAATGGACAGATTAAAGGCACGACACCAGGAAGAAAAGGAAATCTTGAAAGAAATTGAAGTATCCTCTGACTTGTATAAAAATATTTCAGGGAAAGATTCCTCTAGAACAGAGGAATGTTGAAGGGAGGTCTTGTTTTTTAGTGTCACAACTGATCGTCTGTAGCCATTTCAAAATTAATTTGACATATTGTGTATGTGTTGTTTTTCTTCTCTCAGTTTTCATCATGTATATGATACTGGGTGTTGTAAAGGCATTAAAAACCTTGGTTACTAGTCCTGTACTATATGTAAAACTGAACATATTTGTGTTCAATGCAAGATAAGGCAATCACAATAAGGCCATAGAAGAAGTTGAAGTTAGTTTCTAGTTATATACTTGAAATCTTAGGAACGTATACAGTTTATATGTTGACCTTGACATTGATCAGGAAGCATCAGTTTCCAAGGTAACAGAAACAAAGATATCTGATGAAAGAAAACTTCCATCGAAACCCCAGATCGGTGCTGCTCAAAACAAAAAATCTCAAATGTCTTTATTAGCAGGTGCTGTCAAACGGAAAGGGTATGTAGAAAACTTTCTTGACAAATATACATGATATTTCAAATTGGAAATCATATTTGCATTTGAATTTTCTGAATTTCACATAATCAGCCTGTGACTTATAATTAGGGAATTGGCCCATGTAGTATTTTTGTGTATATGACACTAGTGCGATATACCCTGGAGAAATTTTCATTGGCTGCTTATGATTGGAATTGATTAGGATGTCATGAGGACAATGACCGTATGTGATTTATTGAAAATGTTCCAACAAAATGTGTGTCTTTTTTTTCAATTTTTTCCTTCCTATTTTGACTTTAAAACCTATCAATATATAAATTTCTTAGCTATTTGATCAAAACTATCTTAAATTTGTTTTCATTTCATAGGGGATTGACTGAAACTTATCTTGAAAATTTTTACTTTATACCCCACAAGGCTTTAAAAAATCAACTTGTATCATAAGATCCCATATGAATTTAAAAGTCATTTAAGATTCTATATAAGATGGATTGAAATGGAAGCACTATCTTTGAATATTTGTACTTGACTAATGTTGTCAGGATCATACATTTTGATGACAGTTTGAGTTCAAGAATTTCTTCATAAGAGATGTTACCCTGTTGTGTATATATACTGATGTTGAAATTAAAATTTGCTTTAAGATCTGATGCTGTTGAAGATGGAAAGAAAAGGAAGCTTTCACCTGATAATGGTAATATTGACCATCCTGTTATTTTTTACGCTAACATATATATGTAGTAGTATACCATATTCATCCTTCCATCAGTTCAGGGTCCAACAGTTTTCTTCTGTCTCAAAGTCAAGTCTGGAATAATGTTGTTTTATAATTGGACTACACCACAATAGTGTTATGACTGTAACTAAAATAAGTCTTTATTCTTATTTTACTCCTAACTGAAAGTCAGAAATGTTGAAACAATAGGACATATCTTTTTGTTAGGTTGGAAAAAACTTGCATTGGCATGATAGTGTTCTTCTGTATGAGATTATTGGAAATATTTGATATAACTAAACTGAATGAAGTTGTATTTTTGCATAGCATTCATGCAGGTATGAGTATATCCTAAATAAAATTTTTGGAATTCATGTATATAGGTATATGTACATTGGCGTTAATTTTGCACTACATGAAATAATCAAGTAAAAAAAGTCATCTCCACAAGGAATATGATTTTATTTATCATCTTGTTAAATAGTTATCTTAATCTCAAAATTACAAAACTAAGACTGGTTTTCATTTTTCTTTCCTTCTATGGTGTTATTTAAATCGCTGAATATGTAATCATCTCCAGGAATACATCATACTTACATGATAAGTTCTTACAAATCACAACAGCCGATATTGTTCGAGATGTAGAACCACCATGATCAGTAAAAACTGAATTTGCATGGCAAATTTGCCATTTATTTTTATTATTCACGGTAAAATTGCATTTGCCATCATACAGTAGCACTAACATTGTTGTTACAAATGAACTGAAATTATCAAACAACATGAAAATATACTGACATGTTAGCAAGTGCTGACTAAACATTGTAATTAATATTACATAATTGGATTGAAACATCTTTTTATACATTATGAGCTACAAACTTGGAGGTAGCATTTATTCCCATGCATGCTTTCAACAAATATACTTCAAAATCATTCATGATATAGCAATCAATATGCTAAATTGATTCCAATTAGCCCACAGGGGTGTAATTTAAGTGCTTCAAGGGTTGAGAAAATGGGTCTTACTTATGTGAAAAAAACAACAGCTACAAGATTTGCTGGTATATTTTGAAAAAAAAGCTTGAAGTGTAAACTATGTGTTTAGCGTAAATACATAGATATTCAGGAATTCCTTTTGTAATTACATTGTTTTTAATTAAATTTAATTAATTAATTACAAGTTTTTTTACTTTTTGACTTCTTACCAACTGTTACTTTGTTCTCCACTTTAGGTGAAATTTATGGTAACCTTTTGAGCCACAATCTCTAAGAATGTTCATGATTTGAACTGGAAAAAAAGTGTTTAAGTCGAAAAAGGATTCTCAGTAGAACAGTTTTGTAATCATGCATCGCTAACATAAAGTGTATATGTTGTTTAAGAAACATGAGGTAGTTATATAACGTAAACATATAACGTTTTTCGTATGCTTTAGGTCTAGGTCAATGCTCAGACTTAAGAGAGGGGGCATATATATATAGATATAATTGTGATTCTACTGAGTAGGAATACAAATTTGGGTGGTTTTTTTCTGGATTTATACCTGATAATTGGTTCTGTTTTCTATGGAGATTATAGATAAAACCGTCGATAGATTAAAATACAATGTTTTTTCACATTTTATTGCAGATCCTGCAACAGATTCCCCGTCACCTGCGTTGAATGGTGGATGTGACAGGGCAAGGATAATTGGCATTCTACCTGGACTTGGTGCCTACAATAACGATTCAAGTGACTCTTATTCATCAAGTGACGATTCTGATATTGATCTCAGACTTACTGCACAGAAAAAATATGTAGTAGTGGATAATGAATGATAGTTTTTTTTGTTTATTTTATCAAATCAATGGACATGCAAATAGCCCTGGATTACATCATGGGAAAAAAATATATTCATAAAAAAAAAAAAAAAGAATTTTGGTTTTTTGTTATCAACATACTGCAGCATTGGACGTCAGTCTGTCGACTTTTTCTATGAATCGTTACAAGTCATGAATAACAAAGCAGATTTTCACCAAAGTTTGTTCGAGGCATCGTTGGGGGGAGGGGAATTAATTTTGTATAAATGGTGGGTGGCAGCCTCAGGGGCTGAAGAGGTATATACTGATAGGGGAAATAGAGCAAATGATTTAAATCTTATTCCTCCTGTTGTAATGATGTGGTTTGAAGTGTGAATGATTTGGCAAACCCACTAGGGACATAGGGTTTGGATCCACTAAAAAAAATAGACGTGTTCCATGCTTATGTAATTAGAATTACTTTTTCCTTTAAGTTAATGGCAATTAAATCCTCAGTTACAGCCAAGCGAAATCCATGTGAGCAATACAGGTCCCAGGGGCCTATTGTTGACTTCTTAAAACCCTCTGAACTGATTTCATTGAAACTAAGCTAAACCTTCAATAGCCAAAGGTAAACCAAAATTGTAAATGTTCCCTACCGAAGGGGCCTAAGGGGCAGAGCCAATAAAGGTCATATTGACTGTGTATTTTAAAGCCTTCTCAATACCTAAATATGGTAGAATCACATACTCTTCATTGGTGGAAGGGGTTAAAGGTGCTTTACTAAAATTATAACTTTCATCACCCCAGGGTCTCCTGTCTTCCCCTGAGAAGGTTGGAACTTTACTATAGTTTATTTATCAAAATTACATTTTTGACCATGATTTGTTTATTAGGGCCCTGCACAAGATGCAGGTGCCCTATAGTAATCGGTTTCTGTTCCATATCTCAAATTCTGTTGGACAAATGGCACTCATCCTTGAAGAAGTTGCTTGCTTGGTGTATGCAGCTTTTCACCTCCAAAGGCTAAAGTTCAAGGTCACTATTGCTATAAATAGAAAATCTCTTCTAGATTTTGCTTTGGCCAATCCAACACAAACCATTTTGTGGAATATCTCGAGTTTGCTGTAGCCAGTCTAACTCAAACTTGATGCAATGCTTCTTAACCAAAAGTGCTTGTTTGAAATAGATTGCCGTGCAGGTTCAAAGGTTAGGTTAAAACTAGTTTCTGTATGATAACCTGAGTTTGCTTTGCCCAATCTAAATCAAACTTCATACAATGCTTCCTTACCAAAAGTGCTTGCTTTGGATATTACTTTTGATATCCCAAGTTCTAAGGTCAAGGTCAGTGTAATTATAAATGTTTTTTTTTTGTTTTTTCATAACAGTCTTTCTTGACTTTTGTGGCAGAGTGTTTGATATTATGCAGATATTGACCATGGCTAACCCTAGGGGTTGATGGGTGTAGCCAAAAGCGGTCTAAAAAACTCATCTCAGTACCTGAATATGGTAGAATAAAAAACTTTTCATAATGGAATGGTCTTTAAAGTAAAAGTCTTACGTCCCTGTACAAATAGCATTTTGCGTTTTCTCTTCTCTATTCTACATATTTATTTCAATTGGTTCCATTTGTGAGTTCACTCAGGTGACTGTTTAGGCTGCCGGGCCATTTGTTATCATATTTGTTATTCTCTTACAATTACTGTCGGTCAGAAATGTTATAAACACTGTAAATAAAACTCATCAGATGGTGATATGATATTGTATTTTATCATATTTTTGTTTAATGTCATAACAATCGTTAAATTTTGGAATTGGGCACTTGTGCTTATTTTGTGTATTTTTTTCAGAATTACAGTCTTGCCCCTTTTACTATGATTGTAGAGTATTGTACCAACAACTCCTTTGATAGTCACTATCTACATTTTGTGAAGAAAATACGGACAGAGTCATCACATGTTGAAGTTGTGCACATGTGCTTATTATTTTTTTAGCTCAACTGGTCTGGAAAGTGTGAATTTTTTATATTTTAATAACAAAAAACCAATGGTTATAATATTTGTCAGGAAGGTTCCTTGGATGAAGCTTAACGAAGTCTTAGTCAAAGTTATAAGTTCCTGGGATGAGGCCTGACTAAGTTTGTTAAAAGAAATAACTTCGGCCCAAATTAAAGATCATCGGGGATTAAATACTCCCTTCTAAGTAACCAAAATGCCTAGAATCACAATATTTAGCAGGTAGCTTCCTTAGATGAAGCCAAATGAAGTTTGTTAGAACATTTACCTTTATGAGTATTCAAGGTAACAGGGGTCAAATTTGTTAAAACCTTTAAACAAAATGTTCTGATAAACCAAAATAATTCATTTTGCCGGTAGTAGGTTTCTGGGATGAAGCTAAAAATTCTGTGAAAACAAATGAACTTGACCCATATTCAAGGTCACAGAGGCAAATTTGTTTCCTTAAAATGAGTTCATCTCAATAACTAAAGCTTTGAATATCAATAATGTGTAAACGTTAATGTATAATTGAAGAGAGCTGAATGATACAGGCCTATTTGACCTGTTGTTTTTAACATTTTCTCACCTCAGCACAACTCCTCCTACCATTTTGAATCTAGCAAGCTATTCCACCCACCATCATTTACTTGAAAAATTCAGTAAGTAGTTACCAAGGTATTTGATAAGTTAATGTAAAATTTTACCAGAACATGATCTGTTATAGGATAATATTAGATCCTAATGGGGAGAGTAACAGGGGTGTCAGATATTCCCCCCTCCTCTCCCCCTAAAAATGTTTCACCCTAAGTTTGTTTCATAACACACCAACAATATTGCTCCTAAAAATTACATTGCCCCAAAAGTTCATAACTGCTCCAAAATTTATTGTATTGTTGAACCAAGTTAAGTGGTGGTTTTGTATGTTAATTTTACTTGTCATATAATACTACACTGCAAAAATGATGTTTGTGTATATGTTTTGCTACCATCTTTTGAGGTCCATGATTTATTTTTCCATTCACAGATGGTCTGTTGTAAGCAAAATAAACAAATAAGCCAGGACTCTTCGTAGATCAGTTATAATAAAATGCATCTTCTTTAGAGTTCCGCGTGTTTCTGGTTTTAATCTGAGTTTCATTATTGAAATCAAAGTAAACACTGAAGCCATGTTTCGACAAGGATCAGGGTTTTCCATAATTTTGTTAGTAGTAGGCTGTGTAGTGAAAGTAGGAGGCTGGCCTGCTGTGTACGTGTAGTCATGTACGGAACATTATTACGGAACTGGATTGGTGTAGGCGGCCAAATGATCAAAGTAGCCAGTCAAATTGGCCGGCGACCGGCTCTTATGGAAAACCCTGAGGAATACAGCCAATTACGTGAATATGTGTCTTTCATGAATGTTGTGTACCTATTGTCTTGGAGAAAGATGTTCTATAAATGTCATTAATTGATAAATAAGTTACATGTTTATTACAGAATCACAATTAAATTAGATTGTGTTGTACTAGTCATGGAATTAAATGAGCATACAAGTGTGCATCATAAAAGTCATAAATATATATGGCCCATTCAGCACTTCTCAAGAAATAGTGAGAACAAAATTCAAGATGGCTAGTTGTAGGCCATTTTGTTTTTCTGATCAGTCCCAAAAGCACACAAGAACAAATAAGGGCCAAAGGGAACTTGCATATGAAATTTGAAAGAAATCCATCCAGTTCTTCTTAAGAAGTTCCTATAACAAATCTCAATGTAAAAATCAAAAGTGGTTGCCTGTCGACTATAATATTTTTCTGATCAGTCCTAAAATCAAACGGGCAAAAGCAGGGACCATAGAGAATGATCCATTTAGTACTTTTTCAAGAAATGGTGACAACAAGAAATGTTTACGGACAGACCATAGACGTAGGGCAATTTGAATAGCTCACTGGGCTAAAAACTAGGCTAATTTGTAAGTCTGTTTTTAAGAATTTATTTAGTAATACATTTGCTAACCTTGAAAAACAAACCAATGCTCCCTATTCATTTGAAAAGGTATTCCAATTTTTCTTGAATGCAGCTATATAATGTAGCTGGCAAACCAGTTTTTCCATTTCCTGAACCTCAGCAAGCTTTGCTCTTAGTCCTTCTTTCAAAATTTGATGACACAATACCACACTAATTGTTTTTAGTTTTGAGAGCTACCTTTGAAAACTTATCACAAAACAATATTAGCTTTCTGTTTTTGGCTCTGTGTTTCCATAGGTTTTCTCCCACCACATAATATAATCACGCTTTGCTAGCTCTCGTTTGGCAAAGTACGTCGGGTATTCAGCTTTTTCCATGGGATGGTAAGCATCTAATACCTACAAAAAAAGGCAGGAAAGTAATTTAACTCCATACAAAAAATATTTACTTCATTTTAGAAAATTGCAAGACCTTTATTTCAACATGTTTTATCTTCTCTCAACTATATCCTTGGAATGAGCTCCAATTATCATGAAAAATCAAAGTGATGAACATGCAACCTTTGAGAAGACACAATGTATATAGTCTATCATTTGTAAATGACATTAAAAAAACATTAAAACCTTAAATTTTAACTTTATTGATACAAGGGCTGTAATAAGTTGTCAGCCTCATTTTTAGGGGTTGGATGTTTGTGAACATATTGCATTATTTTTCAACCTATTCTGCTTCAGTATCTATTCACTTTTGCCAGCAATATTTAAGGATCTTAATGCCACTTTTACTATTCTTGACCGTTCAGAAAGTCCTCCACTGCATATATGATGTCATCATCTGACTGAAAGTGGATACCTGAAATGGCTTATTTCAATTTCAAAAATAGATGAAAGTCTTATGGAGTGAGATCAGGTGAATAAAATGGATGCTCAATCAATTCAAAGCCACAAACATGCATGGCAGATATGTGAATTGGACATTGTCTTGGATGAACAACACACCTTTACTGAGTTATCTGTGGTACTTGAGTGTAATATTTTCACTTAACTGCCTAAGAAGTGATATATGATACTTGCCATTGATTGTTTTGATAATCTACCATCAGAATACCATAAGCATCCCAGAAAACAAAGGCCATAACCTTTCCAGCTGATGCAACAGTCTTTGCCTTCTTTGGCGGGGATGAACCAAGGTAATTCCATTGTTTAGACTGTTGTTTGGCCTCTGAGGTGAAATGATGGACCCATGTTTTATCCAGTCACAAACCTCTGCAGAAAGGTAGCAGAATCTGCCTCTAATAGGTTCAGATTAGCAAGCAACAAAGTCTGTCTGGTGTGCTTCTGATCAACTGACAGAAATCTTGGTACCAAACAGGCTGAGAGCTTTCTCTTTGCAAGATCTTCCATAAGAATGGAATGTACTCTTTTGTGTGAAATCCCAATTGTATTTGCTATATATCTCCATATCTTGCCTGTCAGCCATAACAATATCACAGACTTTACTGACCATTTCTAGGATTGCAACAGTGTTGCTACCATATCAGTATGGATATCCTTAGATGCTAAACCTTTCTTATGCAAATATTAAATCACTGCTCTTTCAGTAATTTTGTCCATTTTGCAAAAGTTGCATGCCTTGTTTACTTTGACATAAACTGATCAAATGACACCAGACTATGGGTACACTGCCTTAAATAGTCAGGGAATAGTAGAGCTGAAAAAGAACATGGCTGCTTGACTTCTTCAATACAAGGCTCACAACTTATCAATCAGCCCTCGTACTTACAATTGCCCTCCAACAGATTCTCATGAAACAAAAGCATTTTTGATCATATGTGCTGATCATGCTTACTAATACAGATCATGCTTACTAATACAAGTGAGAGACATTTTATATTTTAGCTCCATTTATCTTTACCAGAAGAATTATATAAAATCATCTTTTAATTTATAAAGAAAAGTAACACTCATCAGTATTTCAAGTACCAATTGTATTGTATACAAATGCAGTTGTTTAATTTTGTTGGGAAGATATTTTTGGTCAGTTCCAGGTTATTCAATTTCATGCATGTCTATAAACTTGTGGCATAACAGAGATTTTCGGAGATTTTCATTCACTGTAGAAATATTCCTTTGCAGTTTGATTTTGTGCATTTTTTATTGGCCAATAATTGAACAAAATTAACTCCCCCACGAATACAGGTACGTGCATTACTAACTTTGAAGTATTGATAAAGGATGATATTCAGAATATTTTTTATTAATCCTCTTACCATATCAGGGCTAACATCATATCTTCCGTGGGAAATTCCCTTTGGACATCCTTCAACTACAAAGAAATACAGTTCATAATAAATTTAACATCTTAACATATTCCATAATCATTCATAACTGGAAGAAAATATTAAATGGTGATAAGCTATTTATTTTGTGAAAGCTGGTTAATGTTGAGCACACTCTTTTCTGATGTCAATATTAAATGATAATAAGTACACATTTTGTAATTTGTAATATCTCACTATCAAATTATAATCATTGACTTCAGGAAATTTCTTCTTGATATGAATTTAGAGTTATACCATTAGCCCATATGACCAATTTACCAATATGGACAATTCTGGTGAAAAGTTAGGGTCACACCAATTTCATTTCACTACAATAAGCTAATTTTGTGAGTTTATTCCAGCATAATGAAATAGCATTTGTGTGTAAATAATTTCAACAGAAATATATATTGACCTAGATCACTATGCCCAGTTTGACCAAGGCAGAGGTTTTTTTTTTTTTGCAGTATTTTGAAACAATTAATTCACCCAGAATACTAACTGTATTCACTTGTCAAAATATTTTTTAAAACATTCCTAGAATGTCTAAGAAGACCAAAATGTAAACTGAACTTTTGCTCATAATAAATATTTTTCAGTTTTATTTCTTATTCAACTTCAGACAAGATACAAAAACTATTGATATTTATTTTATGTAGTGGAAAGGAAATGTAAGTTTACTACTTATTAATTGTTGTCATTTAAGATAAAATTAAAATATAGATATGATCACTGATAATGATACTTCATAATCAATGAAATTGATAGATAATAATTTTCGCCTATTTTATCAGATTTTGAAAATAACTTTTTTTAAGTGTATTTGCCAATGAAAATATGGTACAAAAAACTCACCCACATAATCTATGCATTTGTTGTACAAGAGATTATTTTACCAATAAATTAATATTTCTTTGTCCTATAATAAACTAACACCCCAAACTTCAAAGATAAGATTATTTGTATTTATTACACTGGTAAATAAAATCACTTACACTGCTTTGTTATTCCTACTTTCATGTGTATCATGGTTTCTGTATATCTCATCAGTTCATGGATTTTATCCATGTCTCGCTCATCTTTGTGTTCATCAAACATAGCTCTTATTTTAACTGCACCAAACCTATACTGCAACCTACAACAGAAAATAAGCCATACTCACATTAAGATCACATCAAAGAATTGGCCACTATGATGATAAAATGATTCTCATGATCAGTATACCATGTTCATCTACAACCATGTTTATCTTCAACACTCTACTGAAGACGGCCATGGATGGATGCAACATGTCCCCATTACTATGTTTGCCGACTACGACATCACTCTCCACAAAGTCATGCCTCTTCCCCAAAGCCAGCCATATACTCTACTCCAGAGTTTTATTTCATGTGCTATTCTCTTTATTTCAAATACAATATACTCTAGTTTCCTTTTGGAGATATTTATTTCATTTCAAATACTGTAGTTTTATTTCTAATATATTTTTTTATTTTTCTTAAGTTTTGTTTTTGGTACTTAATAGTATAACATTAAAGTGATTATTATTTATGTAATGTATGGTAATTAAGTTGAATGTTGTATATCATCTATGATATATTACTTTTCTCTTCATTTTGTAATAATTTTAGAAATATGTTAGGGTGTAGTGCTAAATCATCCAACATAATAATTTCATTTATTTATGTATGTTTTAGTGCTGAATGAAGTCATCAAACTTAATTATTCAGCGTTTTCATCAAAGAAAATTTATGTATTTAGTTTCATATCTCAATCATATAAGGATAGGTTGTGAGCAACACATGTAAATCTCAAGTAAAAATCTTGGTAAGAAAAGGGCAGCTTATATATGAAACAGTTTATAATTGCCATGGCATTGTTTCCTAAAGCAACACCATCCTATTGTTGCAAAAAATATTGATACTCGGAGAACAACCCGAACCAAGACAAACAAGGAGTTTGCACATGTATTGTAATAAAAAAAAAACATTGGAGCAAACAAGAAATATATACATACTGGTTTTGAACAACATTTACAACACTGTCGTTAAATAAAATGATAAATTGGCTTTTGCATACATGTATGAAAATCTGCCTCATTAAAATGTAATAGCATCACTTTAAATCCTTATTTTCACTTTAAGGTGTCTCAGTTTTCAGTCAAAATTTCAAAGACATGTGAATTTTGATCAGTTAGTGGAAGTATTTGAGGAGTTGTTTTACCATCAATATATAAGCATCGAAAATTTTGTTTGATGATTCTCAATCATAATTTACTAAACACAGAAAAATGGAAATGCTGGTTTTTGGGATTGGTTTTTCCTCCTCTTAACGCACTCTGCCGTATTTTTTCGGACATATTTGTGGAAACGAACCGAACCCTTAGTCTTCAGACCATATAACTGATCCAGCTTAAGTGTTATTTGAGTAACAAGCAAACAAGGTCAAAAAATGATCATATATATCGGAAGCCCATGCGTACCTGGAGAGAAAAGTATCTGGTGCGAACGATTTGTGCTGACTTACCTGTACATGCATTTAGTTTCATGTGCTCTAACTGCCTTTTTAAAAAGCGTTTTCACCAATTGGGCATGACTGACCGCTCGGGTTGTCATCTTGGAAGATGTTGAGATGACTCGCGAATTATCTCCCTTTACGACGGTTTAGGGTGAATTTCTAACCTATATATTAACGTCCAAATGAATGTCAATAATGTCTTTAAGAAAAACAATATATAAACTTTCCGGTATATTGAGTCCCTCAAATCAGTCATTATTAATCATGTAAACTAATTACCAGCTATCATTTTTTAAAGACAAGTTTACGGACATATCTAAAATAATGCGGATTTTTTATTCATAAACACCGGACCTTTAGGTATTCTCGCCCAACAAAATCCTTGCTGTACACAGGGTTTGTTGTGAACAGAGGAAGCGTCTGAATGACTGAGACTGCTCTTTAGCGGGAGATATGAGAAGGAAAGCTTTAGTTTAGGCATTTGTACAAAGCCTATTTACAGATTGCAATGGATACTAATACTATTGTCAACGCACCAACTGGTTGTAATGAAAAGTTTTTAAGCTTGATAGGTAAGTTTGCGCATGTGGAATGGAAAACTCATAACTGTTAGGACACTTATCCATGTATTAGTCCAAATGCCTATCTATTCAGTTATACCAGGGACGTAAATAATTGTTACCTACAATCCTTGTTATACTGTATCACACCCTATTGTTTCTAAAATGTGCAGCCAGCACGTTTGAAGGTAAAAATGGTAAAAAAAGCAAGACCGTTTAAATCTAAAGGGTATGAAAGTTGAGGTCATTGGACGGATATGAGTGAAAAATAGCTTAAATAAGTGAGGAATTAAGGAAAAGTGCATGTAGAAGGTTAGAACACAGTAAAGTTTTGGTTTGGGGAGAGAGAGAGCAATGCTAGCAATTACCAAAGCCTATAGCTAGCGTAAGACTTGTTACTGCTGTCACTGAATGACGGAGAAAGGAAATAATTAATACCAGAGACATATATGTGATATATACGTCTCTGTTAATACCTACATGCATGGTAGTGTGCAGATGTGTGCTTTGAAATTGAAACGTATGTTAAATGGACAAAAGTTCTTAGCATAAATTTCAAGGAAAATTACAAAGATAATCCTTGCCAACATGTATGTACATGGGAAAAAAAACAATAACTACATCACTGTATCCCAGTAACTTCATTGTGTCCCTAAAACTACTCCACTCTCTCCCTGTAACTACTTTACTGTATCCCGGTAACTACATCTCTGTACCTGTAACTACACTGTATCCCTGTTACCACTACACTCTTCACCTGTAACTACTTCTTTGGGTCCCTGTAACTACTTTACTATATCCCGATAACTACATCTCTGTACCTGTAACTACATCTCTGTACCTGTAACTACTTTACTGTATCCTGATAACTACATCTCTGTACCTGTAACTACTTTACTGTATCCCGATAATTACATCCCTGTACCTGTAACTACTTTACTGTAACCTGATAACTACATCTCTGTATCTGTAACTACATCTCTGTACCTGTAACTACTTTACTGTATCCGATAATTACATCCCTGTACCTGTAACTACTTTACTGTATCCCAATAACTACATCTCTGTACCTGAACTACTTTACTGTATCCCTGTAACTACTTCACTGTATCCTAGTAACTTACACATTTTGTAATAAAAAGTCTAAATTTTTTGCTTGAAAAGTTCATATACATCTGCATCATGATAATGATTGAAAATCAAAGCCATTTCTGGTAATAAGCCTATGGCTAGGCCTTGAAGGTACCATGTTAGAAATAATGTGTTGGCCTCTCTGGCTTTTATATTTCAGGAATAATCATAATATGTATTACCATTTGTAGAATCCCACAAAAGACAGCCAGCTGAACTTTCTGAAAGCAGTAAAACAATGTTAAAAGAGGCAGTTCTTCAACTTATTACTTACCATCAAGATTCTGAAAAAGTCTTCAATGAGGTAAGAACACCAGCTACTGTAGAGACTGATTAATATGGTTCAGGTCATTGATTAGTTTCAAGCCCCTTCCAACTCAGACCCCATCCCACCATCCCGAACTCCTGTGTTAACATTGGGATGGGGTGGGAGGAGGACTACAACAGTTTTGCCTTATGTTCTTCTGTCAGTTATCACTGAAACTTCACGCTTCGGTTGGATATGGGTTCACCTTGTTGAGGTAGTGGTGTTGAGTCTTGAAAGTAGGTCACTTTAACCTACATTTTGACTTTGACTTACATCAATGAAAATATTTTTGTCCATGCTCTACCTCCTACACCACTTACCACTAACTTTATACTTTGGGTATGGGTTCATTTTGGTGAGATGGTATCATTTGTTTAATTTTATTTATTTAGAGGAAGGTCAATCTGACCCACATTTTCACCTTTGACCTACATGAAATAAAAGGTTTGTCTAATTTCTATCTGCTGCAATTGACAGAAAGAATTGTACTAATCGTTAAATTATCTAATTATATTCCTTGCGGGTAATTCAAAGTAATAGCCACAGTAACCTTCTGGGCTAAGGAGAAATTCTCTTCAGCGTGATCGGTTGAGCTTAAGTCTGGAGGTCTGGGGTTTGATTCTTGGCAGAGGCATAGAAAAAGATGTTTTATGATTTTATTGGCATTAAAAGTGTATTGACTAAATCTTCTTCATAATGGTTGTACGGTTCATATTATGGTATTATAATTATAGATATATTGCATAATTTGTATTTCTAGACAACAAGCATTCTACAGGGAGAAAACAGCAAGGACTCAGGTAAATTCCACATGTCATTTTACACCAGTGAAATCTGTTGAGGATTTTCATGTGTTGCTGGTATGAAAAAGCTGAAAAGGAAGTAAGATAAAAAAAAATGACATTTCCATTAATGCTTGCTTCTAAGTCCAGTTTCATCTGCACAGCCATATGGTCATTATTTTACCCTGGGTACTCCAGTTTCCTCCTACAGTATAACAGTACATAAGATCTCTCACACACTTTAATCTGTGCCAATTATAGCGATAAATATAATGTATAACTTTGTTTTGCAGTTGTGAGAAAACAAATCTAATATGATTAAAATATTAAGTTTGATGATTAGTCATTTGATTCTTAGTCATGGCTGACAAAGTATACACACAACCAATAATTTTGTTTTTGTTTTCTACAGCTGCAATCTTGTGTACTTCTGTCCAAGGCCTGGTTTCTCCCTCAGCATCTTATTCTGATTTCCATGCAACAGAAGCTTGTGCCGATAAGATTCTTGTTCTTGCGAGACAAACTTGGACAGCAAAAAACTTCAACATTTTACAGGTGAATGCAAAAAAAATTTGGTTTTACTTTGTTTTGTTGCTGATGCATATCTAGTTCAGATGGAATTCACAAAGTAGACAGGCTAAGGTGAATGCTTTAAAATCATAAATATTTGTGGGGTTTTCATTTTTGTTGAATTTGTTATTACTCTCAATCCACAAATTCAAATGTTCACTAACTTAGAATAAGTGTAACTTCATTGATGGAGCTACATTTTTCTACAAAATTAAATGCCCATGAAAAAACACTCATTCAAAAAAAGTTGAACGTTGAAGATGATTCTAAAGTGAAAGAGAGTTTTTGAAAGTGGAATCAGAATCTTTATATAACAAATATTTAAAAATGAATACTCATCTATGTTGTTTTTTTTTTTTTTTTTTTTTTTTGCAGGCAGAGATTACAGCAGTGGTTATGCTGACTAAAAACATGATGGAAAATCACAACTTACAGAGAGCAAGATATTACCATCTTCTTTGTAAAGAGGTTGGCATTTTGGTATTTGAAATAAGTAATTTTAGGTCAACTGTCCCGAAGGGTTAAGATGATGTGCTTCATTCCTTGTCATCTGTCATCAGCCATGAGTGAACTTTTCTTTTAAAATGCTACTCCTCCTTTATGCCTGTATGGATTTCAACCAAATTTGGTCTGATGCACCATTGGGTTAGAACAATCATTGCTTGTGTTCAGATATTTGAATCAACCCCTAGGGAGCTGGCACAGGGACCTAAAGGAGAAGTTAGACAATATTTTACTTTAAAATCCTACTCCTTAATGCAGGGGTTGGTTTTGCCCAAATTTTGTATGAAACATTATTGGGGTTTGGGAATCACTTCATTAAATTCAGAATATTGACAACTTTAAGAGATATAAAGATGCAAGGTGCTAAATGGGAAATTGACAAATATTTTGCTTCAAAACACTACTATTCCTCAAAGCTGGATTGGATTTCATTCAAATTTGGTTTGAAACATTATTTGCGTTGGAGAACCATTTCTCAAATTCAGAAAATTTATTTGATCACTAGGGACTAAGGTATGGAGCCCATAAAGGTAAAATTACACAGTAAATTGCTTTTAAATGCTACTCCTCCCATTTTGCCTCAATGGATTTCAACTTAATCTGGTTTGATGCATAATTAGGTAAGGGCAATCATTTCTTACATTCAGATAGTTGATTCAACGCCTAAGGACCTGGATACAGGGCACCAGAAAGGAAGTTCAACCAATTTTGCTTTAAAACACTATTTCTTCATAGCCCTAAGGTTGATTTCACCCAAATTTGATCTAAAACATCATAAGGGGTGGAGAATCATTTCTTTAAATTTAGATAGTTGATTCAATCCCTTTGGTTGTGGGATGAGGTCCCAAAGGGAAATTAGACAGTATTTTGTTTTAAAAAGCCTCTCTTCCTTAATTCTTAAATGGTTTTCATTCATATTTGGTCTGAAACATCATGTGGATTGGGGAATCATTTTTCAAATTCAGAAAATCAATTTGATCCTTAAGGACTTAGATGTATTTTGGTTTAAAATGCTACTCCTTAATTCCAAGGGAGGTTTCACCCAAATTTGAGCTGAAATATTGCAGTTGTGATGGCAATGATAACAATCATGATCAAAAGATTGCCCAGACCACAAAAAATGTCTGGAGATTCATTTATTAGGAAAAGAAACATGATATGTTGTTATTTTTCAATCTTATCAAAACTTTGACATAGAAGCCACAGTAACCATTTTGACAACATTTTCTTTACTGTTTTTGTGAACAAAACCTGTCATTTATGACATTCTGGTACTTTCAATAAATGTTCAAAATTTGAATTCATCAGATTTGTTAGACCACTATTAGCAAATTCTATGGTCTGTCTGTCTGTCCATCTGTTAATTGTCAGATGAGCATTAAGGGTCAGCATCCTCTTGGTAATGTTTTAAACCTGTATATATAGATTGCCCATAGATAATGATTAGTTAGCTAATTTGCTAGATGATGAGGTCCTTGGTTCAGTGACTCAATAGTTTAAGTCCATCACCTCAACAATCCTTGAACATTATGTTTTGAGCAGAACAACACTGATAAATGTATACAAAATTGTGTTGCAGGAGGATTTTCTACTTTTCATGCTTTGGTTTTACTTTTGTTTTCTCTATAAGTACACTTTTTCATGTAATGAAAATATTGGAGTGACTGCAATTGTTCTTCACATAACTTGTGTTAGTGAACTTGAGAAATGTATTTATATAAAAAATATTCATTTTGAATAGGTCGTCGATACTGTTTAATTCTCATTGCTTATATTTTCTACATGCACATTGCTTTTATTTTCGAGGTATCCTCACATTTCTAGCAAGATTGTGTACATTGAAAATGTATAACTTAAATGCAACTAGCATACTATATACAAGCTTACACATATTTCACAGAAAAATGAGAACTGCATTGAGAAAATTATCTTTATTTATTTGTTAGGATAATTGCTTGTGTTGGCTATTGTAGAGTTGTCTGCCCTTGGAAGTTATCTGGGCTTTACATGAAGCTGATGTGATGACAATGGAAACATATTTCAGTCTGTGAGTTTCTTCATGTAGTCATTTAATTCACCCTTTGTTCATAACTGTAGGTTTGTCAGAGATATTGCTTAAAGAATTGTAGTCCTAAACGTCTGTTAAATATTTAAAGCCGAAGTACAGAGATATAAGAAGTGAGATTATTAAAATGTTTATGAATTTGATAAAGATTAAAGACATTGTGTTTTGTACCATCAATCTATTCATAACTAAGGTCACAGACAACTCTGCCATTAATGTCACAAACAACCCTACCATTAATGTCACAAACAGTCCTATCATTAATGTCACAAACGGCCATACCATTAATGTCACATACAACCACACCATTAATGTCACATACAACCACACCATTAATGTCACAAGCAACCCTACCATTAATGTCACAAACAGCCATACCATTGATGTCACAAACAACCCAACCATTGATGTCACAAACAACCCTACCATTGATGTCACAAACAACCCTACCATTAATTTCACAAACAACCCTACCATTAATGTCACAAACAGCCCTACCATTGATGTCACAAACAACCCTACCATTGATGTCACAAACAGCCCTATCATTAATGTCATCATTAATGTCATAACAACCCTACCATTGATGTCACAAACAACCCTACCATTAATTTCACAAACAACCCTACCATTAATTTCATAAGCAACTCTACAATTGATGTCACAAACAGCACTACTATTAATGTCACAAACAGACCTACCATCAAGATCATAATCATCCGTTCTTTCAAATTCACTAAACTAGAGATTCATGGTCGCAGACATCCATATCCTCATGGTCACTGTAATCCATACCTTAAAGCCACAAGCAATGATACCCTCAAGTTCACACACAACAGAGACCACCAAGGTCATAGGTATCCCTATTCTCAAGGTCACAAACAATCATACCCTCAAGTGTACAGGCACCCATATTGTCACTTTCACGAAACCCACATGGTCACAGACATCTAACCAGCCAGATCACAGATAATCATACCCTCAAGGTCATATGCATACCCATAAACTCACTTGCGTCTATACCCTCAAGGTCACATGCATCGATACCCTCAAGGTCACATGCATCCATACCCTGAAAATCTCATGTACCTATAACCTTAAGGTCACATGCATCCAAACCCTCATGGTTACATGCATTCATTGTCTCATGGCTTCAGACTCAGACATCCATAGCCATTCACACCCTCAAGACTGCAAACATTTTCCTTAATGTTACTAACATGCATACATACACAACATCCGGTTAATTCATTATCATTTATTTCAGTGAAATACTAGAAATAAGACGAAGGAAGAGAACTTATTTGCCTCAACAATAAATTTACCTAGGTGATAATTCCTTGGTATTTTTCACACATCTGAACAAAGACAGTTTTCTGCAATAGTATCTTTTGATGTAATGTTGTCTTAAGTTTTTGAAGGCATCACATGTTAAAATGAGATGATAGTCATCCTCGACTTTTGTAGTAGAATCATGTTGTACAGTACCTTTGCCCTTTATTGACATTACAGTACCTGCCTGTATCTACTGTATAGAAAAAGTCATCTTCATTACCTTTGTATAAATAATATTTAAATGAGGACTCTATTGTTGATAAAGACATGGATAGTTTTTGTTTTTCAGGAAACTAAATGAAAAGTCTTTTGTGGAGACAATAGCACAGCATATGTTTGACAGGATTGAAGTAAAACAGGATTGCAAGTTCAGCGTGGGTGAGTTGTTACTGGTACCGATTTATCTGAAGATAAACCAATGAACTTTTTGTGTATTTTCATCACAAATGCCAACTATTTTACTCTAAGTTGGATATTGTATAATTACCACCCCCAGCCTGCACCCTTGATTACTGTAGTCGAGATGTTGCATCCAAATTTACAGTGAAATTCTCCAAAACTTTTTTTTGTATGAAATGGTTCCTGTGATTCTACTAAAATTCTCCAAATACTGCTTTGTACCTGAACAGTACTCTAAAAGGAAAAGAATTTTGAAGGATTTCGACTGTATCATTATCTCCGCTTTTTCTGTTTACAGTCTTATTTGCCTCGTTAAGATTATTTGTAGTGTTTATAGGCAGACAGGGTTTATTCTTAGAAGATGATTATGTATACCAGATATGTAAGAGAATAGATAGTTGTGTAACAGTGAGAGCAGTCTCCACCTTGTTAGTGGAATGAGAGAGATGCTGGGTACACTTACAACATGATGGAGATACAAATACAAAATGACTTAAGAAGTAAGACAAAATCGTATTTATATTGTGGGAAGTGTTTTGTTCTGCTGTTAAAACTAGCCAATATTGTTGTAAAATGGTCATTTTTCAGAAGTGAGTTAGATGAAATTAATGTTTGTATTGCGGGAATTGGTTTGTTCTACTATAAAAGCTAACCGGTTTTGTTGTAAAATGGTCATTTTTCAGAAATTAGTTAGATGAAATTAATATTTGTGTTATGGGAACTGTTTTGTTCCACTGTTAAAATTTTCCGGTTTTGTAAAATGGCCTTTTTTCAGAAGTGAGTTAAAAGGAGTTAGTAATTTAACATAACCATGCTGTCTGTATGGAGTTGGAACCATTTTGTTTCACTTTAAAATCTGAGTTATATTATAAAATGGTTTCTTCTAAGAAATGAGTTGAATCAAGTCATTGGCCTTAAACATTAAAGATGAAGGCGCTTGAGTTCGTCAATATGAAGTATGAGTGGAAATTCAGCATATTGTTATATTGGTGGAATAGAGTGGCTACAGTAACATAGCATGGTACTGGTGAAGTCAGTTGGGGAGTGTTGAGAGGCAAAATATGTGGTATTTGTAACTAAATCTAGTAAACCTTTCATCAGAATTCTGACATACACTTTGAATGAAAGTGATTTACGTACAAAACATGTGAAAAGTTTTGATTTTGTTACAACAAATGACTGTCCATCACTTTGAAATGCAGTACAATGTGTGACTATATTTCATATATTTCAGAGCAATTTATTAATCACATGTCTCAGCTAGCTTTCCCGGGGAAAAATGAACATGACAACATCCAACTGAAACAGGTAAACTCTAAAAAGTAAATAAAAAGTTTGATCTTCAGGTAAAAAGGTAAAGCTGTATTTACTCCATACGTAAAAGATATTTACAATATACTGATAAATGTAGTAGTTTTTATTAGTGCTAGTATAGTCACCCAGTCATCCAGGTAAGGTTTTGGATTTTCTCTTTTGTTTTGGTAAATATATATGCAAAACAAAAAGCCCTGTACCTCTTTTAGTTTTCTGGTGTATTAAATTTGATCAATGAAAACAGCATAATCTTGGAATGATGTCTAAATTTTTGACCTACACATGTGAATCGGTTCTGTTTATGCCTTTAGGTGTCGCACAGCTGAGTCAATCACTATATGTTATTGCTTAGCATTTTAGCCAATAGCACTTATATTTGAAGTTCAACAACTGCCTAGATTCATAGAAACATACCTGTCAGTGTCAACACATGACATCATTTAGTTAGTTGACTGGCATCTTGGACTGTCATCACCTTCAAAAGCCAACAACCGGAAGTTACAATTGAAACTAACAACCCACTTAGTGAAAAAACTTGACATTTTACACCTGCCTAAATCTGCCCCAGATACATTGAAATGTGTTACAATCATACATTTTCTTGAAGCCCAATAAAAGCAGATTTATAAATTTAAACCCCAAGGTCACAATCTGTTACCAAATCTCAATTTTGGTAGGGACTCAAACAGAGTAAAACAGAATCCCAGTCGCTCATTGGCTGATTTAGTCCCATGAGTCTTTTAGCATGTATTATTGTACTGTTGTGTTACTTCTGATTAAATTTTTTTGAAAAACTGAACAAAAACAATGACTGTATAATATGACAGAAAAGAGTATATCACATTATTAATTTTCGTTTGTCTTTATTTTTTTCAGCTAGCCAATGTGATTTTGGATTCCCTCATATTTAGTAAGTAGAGAAATGTAGATAAAAAGTATCTTTCATCTTAGATGAACAATGTTGTGCAATATATGTAGGATACTTAGAGAGATATACTATGTATTACACATCACATTGGATATTCTAGTGTATATTTATTGCTCTTCAAACAGAATCTTTTCTTTGATAAACTGTGTCCAGAGGAGTTTACTTATATTTACTGACTTGCTTATTTCAGAGCTTCTTGACACTACAACAGCAGAGAGCAAGATTGTAATAGTACCTGTGGCGTCAGTACAACAGGAAAACAACTTAGAGGGGATGAGGAAACAGTATGGTCACGTCATCAACCTTATACTCACTCATCGACCAACCAAAGGTTCTACATTTTTGTCTCTTGATTTTTTCAGCTGATCCTGTGACCTCTTTGACCCTGTGACCTTTGTGACCTTCAACATTATAATCATCTGTATTTGAACAGTAATGTTATGACTCTGTCTACCCACTAAGTATATTATATAACTCTGTGAATTTGATTGGTTTGGAGATTGGTGTGAGAATATTTTATTACACTCCAAGTGATAGGGAGAGAGGGGCCGTAGATTGGGGACCGCAGATATAGCTTCCCACCAAATTCCATTTACAAGTATCATGTCTTTAGGAGTTCTACACCCTCTTACTGTTAACATGGTTATTAGTTAAGGGTCAAAGGTCACATTTTGACAACTGCTGCATATTCATTAAATAATGATACATAAGGGAATGGGGCCATTCATGTCTTACAGACATTTTCTTGTTTCATTTGATGATTTGATTTTGTGTTGTATGCAATATACATATAATTATATTGTTATATTCTTATATTGTAGTACATGTATATGCAGCATTGGGTATTGTTAATGTGTTCACTTCAGATTGAACTACACATGAGGATTGTACATTTTCTGATGTTATAAATTTTACTTTAACAGTTATACAGACTATAGCTACCTATTACAAAAGTGTCTTTACTGTTACAGCTATATCAACATTTAGCCTTCAGACTGATCGGACATATCCCCGATCTCCGCCACGTCTCGTAGCAGCTTTCAAACAGGTAAAAACAGCATGCCTCACTAGAGAGTATCAATGATGACAATGTTTAAATTGGATCTTTTTCCTGTTAATGATTTTTTATCATCATATTCGTGTTATCTGCGTCTTCTTGTCTCATCCTGTTCTGAATCAATGGTATAATCTGAGAATCTCTCAACAAATTAAGTTCATAATTATTGATTAGTGTCATAACAAGAAGATGTACACACCAACATATTAAGGTGATCATCGTGAAGGTTTAAAGGGTCGAAGGTCACATGCATGGTAGCTGAGGACATGTTTGAATTTTCTGTTTTTCTCTTGGTACTGGCAATATAATTATTTCACCATCATCTTCACCAATGATAGTTGTCTTCTCCAATCATCTTCAGCTGTGATTGACCTATTTGCCATTCACACTTAAACAGTTCTTGTGTCTTAAAAAGTACTGGAGAATTCTTTAATTTGTTGATTTATTGACAAATGTGTAATTGCCTTTGGTCCTTAATGTGTTTGGATAATTTTGTGACTAATCATCAATCATGACCAGAGTATAAACATATTAATTCATAATTGTTGTTTCTAATACAGTATTTAAGTGATATTAATAGATTTTCAGAACTGTGTTCCCTTCAGTGAACAGTTGTATAAATAAAGTATTTTGATATGTAGCTTTACTTACCAACAAAAAAATATTTTACTTCTTTTTTATTTGTGTGAATTTTTGTTGTTTGACTTTCTATGGTTTTTATCTTCAACAGCTACTGTTGGTGTTTGACGTTGTTTTTGTTGTTTGACTTTCTATGGTTTTTATCTTCAACAGCTACTGTTGGTGTTTGACGTTGTTTTTGTTGTTTGACTTTCTATGGTTTTTATCTTCAACAGCTACTGTTGGTGTTTGATGTTGTTTTTGTTGTTTGACTTTCTATGGTTTTTATCTTCAACAGCTACTGTTGGTGTTTGACGTTGTTTTTGTTGTTTGACTTTCTATGGTTTTTATCTTCAACAGCTACTGTTGGTGTTTGATGTTGTTTTTGTTGTTTGACTTTCTATGTGTTTTTATCTTCAACAGCTACTGTTGGTGTTTGACGTTGTTTTTGTTGTTTGACTTTCTATGTGTTTTTATCTTCAACAGCTACTGTTGGTGTTTGACGTTGTTTTTGTTGTTTGACTTTCTATGGTTTTTATCTTCAACAGCTACTGTTGGTGTTTGATGTTGTTTTTGTTGTTTGACTTTCTATGGTTTTTATCTTCAACAGCTACTGTTGGTGTTTGACGTTGTTTTTGTTGTTTGACTTTCTATGGTTTTTATCTTCAACAGCTACTGTTGGTGTTTGACGTTGTTTTTGTTGTTTGACTTTCTATGGTTTTTATCTTCAACAGCTACTGTTGGTGTTTGACGTTGTTTTTGTTGTTTGACTTTCTATGGTTTTTATCTTCAACAGCTACTGTTGGTGTTTGATGTTGTTTTTGTTGTTTGACTTTCTATGGTTTTTATCTTCAACAGCTACTGTTGGTGTTTGACGTTGTTTTTGTTGTTTGACTTTCTATGGTTTTTATCTTCAACAGCTACTGTTGGTGTTTGATGTTGTTTTTGTTGTTTGACTTTCTATGTGTTTTTATCTTCAACAGCTACTGTTGGTGTTTGACGTTGTTTTTGTTGTTTGACTTTCTATGTGTTTTTATCTTCAACAGCTACTGTTGGTGTTTGACGTTGTTTTTGTTGTTTGACTTTCTATGGTTTTTATCTTCAACAGCTACTGTTGGTGTTTGATGTTGTTTTTGTTGTTTGACTTTCTATGGTTTTTATCTTCAACAGCTACTGTTGGTGTTTGATGTTGTTTTTGTTGTTTGACTTTCTATGGTTTTTATCTTCAACAGCTACTGTTGGTGTTTGACGTTGTTTTTGTTGTTTGACTTTCTATGTGTTTTTATCTTCAACAGCTACTGTTGGTGTTTGACGTTGTTTTCGTTGTTTGACTTTCTATGGTTTTTATCTTCAACAGCTACTGTTGGTGTTTGATGTTGTTTTTGTTGTTTGACTTTCTATGGTTTTTATCTTCAACAGCTACTGTTGGTGTTTGATGTTGTTTTTGTTGTTTGACTTTCTATGGTTTTTATCTTCAACAGCTACTGTTGGTGTTTGACGTTGTTTTTGTTGTTTGACTTTCTATGTGTTTTTATCTTCAACAGCTACTGTTGGTGTTTGACGTTGTTTTCGTTGTTTGACTTTCTATGGTTTTTATCTTCAACAGCTACTGTTGGTGTTTGATGTTGTTTTTGTTGTTTGACTTTCTATGGTTTTTATCTTCAACAGCTACTGTTGGTGTTTGACGTTGTTTTTGTTGTTTGACTTTCTATGGTTTTTATCTTCAACAGCTACTGTTGGTGTTTGATGTTGTTTTTGTTGTTTGACTTTCTATGGTTTTTATCTTCAACAGCTACTGTTGGTGTTTGACGTTGTTTTTGTTGTTTGACTTTCTATGGTTTTTATCTTCAACAGCTACTGTTGGTGTTTGACGTTGTTTTTGTTGTTTGACTTTCTATGGTTTTTATCTTCAACAGCTACTGTTGGTGTTTGATGTTGTTTTTGTTGTTTGACTTTCTATGGTTTTTATCTTCAACAGCTACTGTTGGTGTTTGACGTTGTTTTTGTTGTTTGACTTTCTATGGTTTTTATCTTCAACAGCTACTGTTGGTGTTTGATGTTGTTTTTGTTGTTTGACTTTCTATGGTTTTTATCTTCAACAGCTACTGTTGGTGTTTGACGTTGTTTTTGTTGTTTGACTTTCTATGGTTTTTATCTTCAACAGCTACTGTTGGTGTTTGATGTTGTTTTTGTTGTTTGACTTTCTATGTGTTTTTATCTTCAACAGCTACTGTTGGTGTTTGACGTTGTTTTTGTTGTTTGACTTTCTATGTGTTTTTATCTTCAACAGCTACTGTTGGTGTTTGACGTTGTTTTTGTTGTTTGACTTTCTATGGTTTTTATCTTCAACAGCTACTGTTGGTGTTTGATGTTGTTTTTGTTGTTTGACTTTCTATGGTTTTTATCTTCAACAGCTACTGTTGGTGTTTGATGTTGTTTTTGTTGTTTGACTTTCTATGGTTTTTATCTTCAACAGCTACTGTTGGTGTTTGACGTTGTTTTTGTTGTTTGACTTTCTATGTGTTTTTATCTTCAACAGCTACTGTTGGTGTTTGACGTTGTTTTCGTTGTTTGACTTTCTATGGTTTTTATCTTCAACAGCTACTGTTGGTGTTTGATGTTGTTTTTGTTGTTTGACTTTCTATGGTTTTTATCTTCAACAGCTACTGTTGGTGTTTGATGTTGTTTTTGTTGTTTGACTTTCTATGGTTTTTATCTTCAACAGCTACTGTTGGTGTTTGACGTTGTTTTTGTTGTTTGACTTTCTATGTGTTTTTATCTTCAACAGCTACTGTTGGTGTTTGACGTTGTTTTCATTGTTTGACTTTCTATGGTTTTTATCTTCAACAGCTACTGTTGGTGTTTGATGTTGTTTTTGTTGTTTGACTTTCTATGGTTTTTATCTTCAACAGCTACTGTTGGTGTTTGACGTTGTTTTTGTTGTTTGACTTTCTATGGTTTTTATCTTCAACAGCTACTGTTGGTGTTTGACGTTGTTTTTGTTGTTTGACTTTCTATGGTTTTTATCTTCAACAGCTACTGTTGGTATTTGATGTTGTTTTTGTTGTTTGACTTTCTATGGTTTTTATCTTCAACAGCTACTGTTGGTGTTTGACGTTGTTTTTGTTGTTTGACTTTCTATGGTTTTTATCTTCAACAGCTACTGTTGGTGTTTGATGTTGTTTTTGTTGTTTGACTTTCTATGTGTTTTTATCTTCAACAGCTACTGTTGGTGTTTGATGTTGTTTTTGTTGTTTGACTTTCTATGGTTTTTATCTTCAACAGCTACTGTTGGTGTTTGATGTTGTTTTTGTTGTTTGACTTTCTATGGTTTTTATCTTCAACAGCTACTGTTGGTGTTTGATGTTGTTTTTGTTGTTTGACTTTCTATGGTTTTTATCTTCAACAGCTACTGTTGGTGTTTGACGTTGTTTTTGTTGTTTGACTTTCTATGGTTTTTATCTTCAACAGCTACTGTTGGTGTTTGATGTTGTTTTTGTTGTTTGACTTTCTATGTGTTTTTATCTTCAACAGCTACTGTTGGTGTTTGACGTTGTTTTTGTTGTTTGACTTTCTATGGTTTTTATCTTCAACAGCTACTGTTGGTGTTTGATGTTGTTTTTGTTGTTTGACTTTCTATGTGTTTTTATCTTCAACAGCTACTGTTGGTGTTTGATGTTGTTTTTGTTGTTTGACTTTCTATGTGTTTTTATCTTCAACAGCTACTGTTGGTGTTTGATGTTGTTTTTGTTGTTTGACTTTCTATGTGTTTTTATCTTCAACAGCTACTGTTGGTGTTTGATGTTGTTTTTGTTGTTTGACTTTCTATGGTTTTTATCTTCAACAGCTACTGTTGGTGTTTGACGTTGTTTTTGTTGTTTGACTTTCTATGGTTTTTATCTTCAACAGCTACTGTTGGTGTTTGATGTTGTTTTTGTTGTTTGACTTTCTATGGTTTTTATCTTCAACAGCTACTGTTGGTGTTTGATGTTGTTTTTGTTGTTTGACTTTCTATGGTTTTTATCTTCAACAGCTACTGTTGGTGTTTGATGTTGTTTTTGTTGTTTGACTTTCTATGTGTTTTTATCTTCAACAGCTACTGTTGGTGTTTGATGTTGTTTTTGTTGTTTGACTTTCTATGGTTTTTATCTTCAACAGCTACTGTTGGTGTTTGATGTTGTTTTTGTTGTTTGACTTTCTATGTGTTTTTATCTTCAACAGCTACTGTTGGTGTTTGATGTTGTTTTTGTTGTTTGACTTTCTATGTGTTTTTATCTTCAACAGCTACTGTTGGTGTTTGATGTTGTTTTTGTTGTTTGACTTTCTATGGTTTTTATCTTCAACAGCTACTGTTGGTGTTTGATGTTGTTTTTGTTGTTTGACTTTCTATGTGTTTTTATCTTCAACAGCTACTGTTGGTGTTTGATGTTGTTTTTGTTGTTTGACTTTCTATGGTTTTTATCTTCAACAGCTACTGTTGGTGTTTGATGTTGTTTTTGTTGTTTGACTTTCTATGGTTTTTATCTTCAACAGCTACTGTTGGTGTTTGATG